>NC_084758.1:9481630-9526630 GCF_033978785.1 Entelurus aequoreus
TAAAAAACGGTAAAATTTCATTCCCTTTTTTTTGAAAGGTGGTCTGTCATAACGTTTTTAGAACTCTATCGTGACTTTTGGTATTAGTGTTCCTGAAAAAAAGGGACCCCAAAACAGACACTGTACAGCTAAATACACTTTGCATTCATATTTTGCTGATTTTTTTTACATTTTTGTTGTGTTTTGCTTGGTCTGAGATGTAAAAGATGTTCACATGTTGTTAATATTCAGTGTTTTATTGTTCATAGTTAATATTGTAAATCCCACTTTCTTTATTTTCATGTACATTTTGGGTGTCCAATTCAGTAAAAAGGGTAAAATTCCATTACGTTTTTTTGAAAGGTGGTCTGTCATAACGTTTTTAGAAATATTGTGACTTTTGGTATTAGTTTTTCTGAAAAAAAGGGACCCCAACACACATACTGTACAGATAAATACACTTTACATTCATATTTAGCAGTTTTTTTTTACATTTTTGTTGTGTTTTGCTTGGTCTGAGATGTAAAATATGTTCATATGTTGTTAATATTCAGTGTTTTATTGTTCATAGTTAATATTGTAAATCTCACTTTCTTTACTTTAATGTACATTTTGGGTGTCCCATTCAGTAAAAAACGGTAAAATGTCATTCCCTTTTTTTTGAAAGGTGGTCTGTCATAACGTTTTTAGAACTCTATCGTGACTTTTGGTATTAGTGTTCCTGAAAAAAAGGGACCCAAACACACGAGTCAAAATATTTCCCCAGCTCTGCGG
This sequence comes from Entelurus aequoreus, assembly GCF_033978785.1. Classification (NCBI taxonomy): domain Eukaryota; kingdom Metazoa; phylum Chordata; class Actinopteri; order Syngnathiformes; family Syngnathidae; genus Entelurus; species Entelurus aequoreus. Next base: position 9,482,384 of record NC_084758.1, read on the forward strand.
TAGTCGGTGTCTATAAAAGTACCAAAGTCTGGCCTTTTGATTCCCATAATGAAGTGTTTTTCTTCCTGTGAAAACACTTCAGCTCCAGCACCATTCCCAAAGGCACGTCCGACACAGACCACTAAACCCGTTATGCGTCCCCCCACCCCCTCCTCCGCACCACCATCCTCTTCCAGAGACCACCTGCTGGGCGGATCTCCTCTAACTGGATGGAGACGTGCGCCTTGGGAAGCCATTACGCATGAAATGGAGGCGTGACGGCGGCGGAACTACGGGGAGTCGCCGCCTCGCAGATGGGATGACTTATTTCAGGTGTGACCCGCAGCGTCGTGTCGTTACGGATCTCACAGTCGCTAAATTATTCAGACGCACCTCTCGCTGGTGGAGCCAGCTCAGGTAGCGTCTTAGAATAATTGTTTCTAAATTATCACAAAAACTTTGTTACATTGAGGGCCCGGTGAGAGGCAAAAGCTGTCTTTGGAACCTACCAAGAGTAAGGCTCGTAAAAGTCCACTGTGTAGGGGGGGAGGCAAAATGAAGGTGTTCTGTTTCCTTTCATGTATGGTAATCAACAGCAAGATATTGTTCTAACCCAAGGACTTCAAAGCGGAGAGGAAGCAGGACCAGACTTTACGACCTCTTCTTTTGAACTGTTTGGTAACTAAAGGCAAAGCTGTTTAAAAAAAAAAAAAAAAAAAAAAAAAAAAAAGGCAACGCTGTTTATGACCCACTTCCCTTTGGAAGTGGAAGCTGTGGTCGTGTGGTCGGAGAAAGTCAAATAAAGGAGGAGGAGTACAATCTTTTTGCCAGAGCGTGCTGAAATACTGTGTAAGGGTACAGTGTACAGGCGACTCTCCTCAATTGAGTCCAAATTGAATTTTGTCTCTGTTTAATTCTTTGCCTCTTGTCTTGTTTAATAGATGTCATCAGTGTTTGAAGCTGACAGCCAACCAGTTGTTTGGTGTTTCTAGGTCACATGACTAAAAAGTTATTGATGATTAGCAAAAATGTAAGATTTTTTTTTTTTTTTTTTAAATCTGGAAAAACCAACACATGAGCAATGTACAGTAATGATAAAAAAAAGAATACAAACACGGTTTGGGTTTTTTAGTTCACATGACTAACAAGCTATTGAAATAAATAAAATATGGATAATCCAACACGTGAGCCAAGTATGACATTATGAACGTGGCTTGGGGTTTTTAGGTCACATGACTAAAAAGCTATTGACGGTTGAAATTTGGAAAATGGGTGGAAAAAAAAACAAACTAAAATCTGGAAAAATCAACGCGTGAGCCAAGTGAAGTAAAGGTAAAGATACATTATGAACGTGGTTTGGGGTTTTTAGGTCACATGACTAAAAAGCTATTGAGGGTTGAAATTTGGAAAATTGGTGGAAAAAAAACAAACTACTTAAATCTGGAAAAACCAAGGCATGAGCAGAGTATATTATTAATAAACAAACAATATGAAAGTGGGTTCGGGTTTCTAAGTCACATGACTAAAAAGCTATTGTCGATTAGCAAAAATGTTTAAAAAAAAATCATTGGAAAAAAATCTGGAAAAACCAACACGTGAGCAAAGTATAGTAATGATGAAAAAACATTATGAACACGCTTTGGGGTTTTTAGGTCACATGACTAAAACGCTATTGAGGCTTGAAATTTGGAAAATTGGTGGAAAAAAAAAACTACTTAAATCTGGAAAAACCAAGGCATGAGCAGAGTATAATATTAATAAAAAAAACAATATGAAAGTTGGTTCGGGTTTGTAAGTCACATGACTAAAAAGTTATTGACAAATGGCATTTGCAAAAAAATAAATAATTAAAGACTAAGAAAAAAAATCTGTAAAAATCAAGGCATGAGTTGAGTATAGTAATGATGGACAAACATTATAAAAGTGGTTTGGTGTTTCCAGGTCACATGACTAAAAAGCTATTGTCGATTAGCGAAAATGCTAAAGAAAAATAATTGAAAAAAAATCTGGAAAAACCAACACGTGAGCAAAATATAATAAAAAACATTATGAACACGGTTTAGGGTTTTTAGGTCACATGACTAAAAAGCTATTGAAATAAATAAATACATACAATCTGGAGAAACCAACGCGTGAGCAATGTACAACAATATGAAAGTGGTTTGGGGTTTTTGGGTCACATGACTAAAAAGTTTTGACGACTGAAATGTTGAAAATTGTCAAAAAAAAATTAAAAACTGAAATCTGAAAAAAATAAATGCATGAGCCAAGTAAATTAAAGGTAAAGATACATTATGAACGTGGTTTGGGGTTTTTAGGTCACATGAATAAAACGCTATTGAGGATTGAAATTTGGAAAATTGGTGGAAAAAAAATCTACTTAAATCTGGAAAAACTAAGGCATGAGCAGAGTATAATATTAATAAAAAATATATATATAAAAGTGGGTTCGGGTTTCTAAGTCACATGACTAAAAAGTTATTGACGGAATGGCATTTGCAAAAAAAAAAAATTTTAAAGACTAAGAAAAAAAATCTGTAAAAATCAAGGCATGAGTCGAGTATAGTAACGATGGACAAACTTTGTAAAAGTGGTTTGGTGTGTCTAGGTCACATGACTAAAAAGCTATTGTCGATTAGCGAAAATGCTAAAAAAAAAAGCATTGGAAAAAATCTGGAAAAACCAACACGTGAGCAAAATATAGTAATGGTGGAAAAAACATGAGCATGGTTTGGGGTTTTTAGGTCACATGACTAAAAAGCTATTGAAAAAAGAAATTTGGAAAATTGGTGGGGAAAAAAACAAACTTAAATCTGGAAAAACCAAGGCTTGAGCAGAGTATAATAATAATAAACAAACAATAGGAAAGTGGTTTCGGGTTTTTAGGTGAAATGACTAAAAAGCTACTGAGGATTGAAATTTGGAAAATTGGTGTGGAAAAAAACTTAAATCTGGAAAAACCAAGGCATGAGCAGGTATAACAATAATAAACAAACAATTGAACGATTGAAATTTCCAAAAACATTTTTTTTAAAGAATAAGAAAACAAATCGAGTATAGTAATGATGGACAAACATTATACAATTGATTTAGTGTTTCTAGGTCACATGACTAAAAAGCTATTGACGATTAGCAAAAATGTTCAAAAAAATAATTTTGAAAATATCTGGAAAAACCAACACATGAGCAAGTTATAGTAATGATTAAAAAACAATATATATAAAAGAATGATAAAAAAAAATCTGGAAAAAAAAACAAAGCATGAGTCGAGTACAACATGATGAAAGTGGTTTCGGGTGTTAAGGTCACATGACTAAAAAGCTATTGAAATAAATAGATAAATACAAATCTGCAAAAACCAATGTTAAAATGTTTTTGGTTTTTTTAAATCTGGAAAAACCAACACATGAGCAAGTTATAGTAATGATGAAAAAATAATATGAACACAGTTTGGGGTTTTTAGGTCACATGACTAAAAAGCTATTGAGGCTTGAAATTTGGAAAATGGGTGAAAAAAAAAATGTATCTGGAAAAATCAAGGCATGAGTAGAGTACAATGATAATAAACAAAACATTTAAATTTGCAAAAAATATTTTTCTAAAGAATGAGAAAAAAAATCTAGAAAAAAAAATGTAAAAAAAATTAATTTTAAAAAATCTGGAAAAACCAAGGCATGAGCAAAGTATAGTAATGATGAAAAAACAATATGAACACAGTTTGGGGTTTTTAGGTCACATGACTAAAAAACTATTGAGGCTTGAAATTTGGAAAAGGAGTGTAAAAAAAATGTAAATCTGGAAAAATCAAGGCATGAGTAGAGTATAATAATATTAAACAAAAATTGAAATTTGCTAAAAATATTTTTTTAAAGAATGAGAAAAAATCTGGAAAAAAAAACAATGTAAAAAAAATAAATTTTTAAAAATCTGGAAAAACCAACACATGAGCAAAATATAGTAATGATGAACAAACCATACGAACACGGTTTGGGGTTTTTAGATCACATGACTAAAAAGCTATTGAGGCTTGAAATTTGGAAATTGGGTGGAAAAAAAACTTAAATCTGGAAAAATCAAGGCATGAGTAGAGTATAATAATAATAAATAAACAAAAATTGAAATTTGCGAAAACTATTTTTTTTTAAAGAATGAGAAAAAAAATCTGGAAAAAAAAACAAGGCATGAGTCGAGTACGACATGATGAAAGTGGTTTAGGGTTGTAAGGTCACATGACTAAAATCTATTGAACTAAATAGATAAATAAAATCTGCAAAAAACAATATTAAAAAAAATATATATTTTTTAAAAATCTGGAAAAACCAACACATGAGCAACGTATAGTAATGATGAAAAAACAATATGAACACAGTTTGGGGTTTTTAGGTCACATGACTAAAAAGCTATTGAGGCTTGAAATTTGGAAAATGGGTGAAAAAAAAACAATCTGGAAAAATCAAGGCATGAGTAGAGTTTAATAATAATGAACAAACAATTGAAATTTGCAAAAAATATGTTTTTAAAGTATAAAAACAATCTGGGAAAAACAAAACAAGGCATGAGTCGAGAACGACATGATGAAAGTGGTTTGGGGTTTTAAGGTCACATGACTAAAAAGCTATTGAAATAAATAGATGAATACAATCTGCAAAAACCGATGTTAAAAAAAATATATATTTTTTTTAAATCTGGAAAAACCAACACATGAGCAAACTATAGTAATGACGATAAAATATATGAACACAGTTTGGGATTTTTAGGTCACATGACTAAAAAGCTATGAAACCTTGAAATTTGGAAAATGGGTGAAAAAAATAATAATCTGAAAAAATCAAGGCATGAGTAGAGTATAATAATAATAAACAAAAAATTTAAATTGGCTAAAAATATTTTTTTAAAGAATGAGAAAAAAAATCTGGAAAAAAAAAACAAAGCTTAAAAAATAAATTTAAAAAAATCTGGAAAACCAACACATGAGCAAAGTATAGTAATGATGAAACAACAATAAGAACACGGTTTGGGGTTTTTAGGTCACATGACTAAAAAGCTATTGAGGCTTGAAATTTGGAAAATGGGTGAAAAAAAAACTTGAATCTGGAAAAAACAAGGCATGAGTAGAGTATAATAATAATACACAAAAAATTGAAATTTGCTAAAAATATTTTTTTAAAGAATGAGAAAAAAATCTAGAAAAAAAAAACAAATTAAAAAAAATAAAAATTAAATCTGGAAAAACCAACACATGAGCAAAGTATAGTAATGATGAAAAAACAATATGAATCTGGAAAAATCAAGGCATGAGTAGAGTATAATAATAATAAACAAACAATTGAAATTTGCAAAAAATATTTTTTTAAGAATAAGAAAAAAAATCAGGAAAAAATAAAGTTTAAAAAATAAATTTAAAAAAATCTGGAAAAACCAACACATGAGCAATGTATAATAAAGATGGAAAAACAATCTGAACACGATTTGGGGTTTTTAGGTCACATGACTAAAAAGCTATTGAGGCTTGAAATTTGGAAAATGGGTGGAAAAAAAAAAAAATCTGGAAAAATCAAGGCATGAGTAAAGTATAATAATAATAAACCAAAAATTCAAATTTGCTAAAAATATTTTTTTAAAGAATGAGAAAAAAAATCTGGAAAAAAAACAATGTTATAAAAATAAATTTAAAAAAATCTGGCAAAACCAACACATGAGCAAAGTATAGTAGTGATGGAAAAACAATATGAACACGGTTTGGGGTTTTTAGGTCACATGTAAAGCTACTGAGGCTTGAAATTTGGAAAATGGGTGGAAAAAAAACTTAAATCTGGAAAAATCAAGGCATGAGTAGAGTATAATAATAAGAAATAAACAATTAAAATTTGCAAAAACTATTTTTTTAAAGAATGAGAAAAAAAATCTGGAAAAAAAAAACAAGGCATGAGTCGAGTACGACATGATGAAAGTGGTTTGGGGTTGTAAGGTCACATGACTAAAAATCTATTGAACTAAATAGATAAATACAATCTGCAAAAACCAATGTTAAAAAAAATATATATTTTTTAAAAATCTGGAAAAACCAACACATGAGCAAAGTATAGTAATGATGAAAAAACAATATGAACACAGTTTGGGGTTTTTAGGTCACATGACTAAAAAGCTATTGAGGCTTGAAATTTGGAAAATGGGTGAAAAAAAAACAATCTGGAAAAATCAAGGCATGAGTAGAGTTTAATAATAATGAACAAACAATTGAAATTTGCAAAAAATACGTTTTTAAAGAATAAAAACAATCTGGAAAAAACAAAACAAGGCATGAGTCGAGAACGACATGATGAAAGTGGTTTGGGGTTTTAAGGTCACATGACTAAAAAGCTATTGAAATAAATAGATAAATACAATCTGCAAAAACCGATGTTAAAAAAAATATATATTTTTTTTAAATCTGGAAAAACCAACACATGAGCAAACTATAGTAATGACGATAAAATATATGAACACAGTTTGGGGTTTTTAGGTCACATGACTAAAAAGCTATGAAACCTTGAAATTTGGAAAATGGGTGAAAAAAATAATAATCTGAAAATATCAAGGCATGAGTACAGTATAATAATAATAAACAAAAAATTTAAATTGGCTAAAAATATTTTTTTAAAGAATGAGAAAAAAAATCTGGAAAAAAAAAACAAAGCTTAAAAAATAAATTATTGATATTGAGGCTTGAAATTTGGAAAATGGGTGAAAAAAAAACTTAAGTCTGGAAAAAAAAACAAGGCATGAGTAGAGTATAATAATAATACACAAAAAATTGAAATTTGCTAAAAATATTTTTTTAAAGAATGAGAAAAAAATCTAGAAAAAAAAACAAATTAAAAAAAAAAAATTAAATCTGGAAAAACCAACACATGAGCAAAGTATAGTAATGATGAAAAAACAATATGAACACGGTTTGGGGTTTTTAGATCACATGACTAAAAAGCTATTGAAGCTTGAAATTTGGAAAATGGGTGAAAATAAAACTTAAATCTGGAAAAATCAAGACATGAGTAGAGTATAATAATAATAAACAAACAATTGAAATTTGCAAACAATATTTTTTTAAGAATAAGAAAAAAAATCAGGAAAAAATAAAGTTTAAAAAATAAATTTGAAAAAATCTGGAAAAACCAACACATGAGCAATGTATAATAAAGATGGAAAAACAATCTGAACACGATTTGGGGTTTTTAGGTCACATGACTAAAAAGCTATTGAGGCTTGAAATTTGGAAAATGGGTGGAAAAAAAAAATAATCTGGAAAAATCAAGGCATGAGTAAAGTATAATAATAATAAACCAAAAATTCAAATTTGCTAAAAATATTATTTTAAAGAATGAGAAAAAAAATCTGGAAAAAAAACAATGTTATAAAAATAAATTTAAAAAAATCTGGCAAAACCAACACATGAGCAAAGTATAGTAGTGATGGAAAAACAATATGAACACGGTTTGGGGTTTTTAGGTCACATGTAAAGCTACTGAGGCTTGAAATTTGGAAAATGGGTGGAAAAAAAACTTAAATCTGGAAAAATCAAGGCATGAATAGAGTATAATAATAAGAAATAAACAATTAAAATTTGCAAAAACTATTTTTTTAAAGAATGAGAAAAAAAATCTGGAAAAAAAAACAAAGGCATGAGTCGAGTACGACATGATGAAAGTGGTTTGGGGTTTTAAGGTCACATGTTTAAAAAGCTATTGAAATAAATAGATCAATAAAATCTGCAAAAGCCAAGGCATGAGCAGAGTATAATAATAATGATGAACAGACAATATGAACATGGTTTTGGGTTTTTAGGTCACATGACTAAAAAGCTGTTGACGATTGAAATGTCCTCTACGAGCCATTGACCAGTCATTTATGACGGTCCCTTAGCCAGACGAGTCTGGCTGGATGTTGGACATCCAACGTGAAAGCAACTGGAAGACGTCACGTTGCACAGGACATGTACAAAGACTCCATGATGGAAGTCGCCAGCCTCCAGACGCCATGTTGACGCGCACAGAGAGCCTCGCACTCGACCGGGTGTTGTCGACAACAAAACACGTCCCCTCGCTTTCAAGCGACGCCATTAAGCCTTCCGAGTCTCTTTGACGTATTAGTTACTGTTTTTTTCCGCCTCGCCGCCATTGATTGCGTCCCCCCGGAGCCCCCGGCGAGCGACTGGGCTGCATTTGATTACCGCCGGCAAACATTCTGACATTCACACGAGGCAATTTCCAATTACCACGCAATCGCTTTGTGACACGTAATTGTGGCTACTTTCGTTTTAAATTGCTATTTGCTAGCATCTGAAGCATCTCAGAGAGCAGCTTTGGAGAGCATTCACCTCATGGCTGAAACACTGTGGAGTGTCTAAAACTGCAACTTAATAACATCTTAATAACATCTTAATAACATCTTAATAACAACTTAATAACATCCCCAGAAGATGCTCTGTAATTGACTTCTGATAGGCCCTTGTTGTATCTTTGGTGCATCAACATTCCATTAGCATTCAGGGACTAAGATTCCATTAAGAATACATTTCTGATGCAGTAACTTATAGCGTATCTCTTATGTGTGACTGCCATCATATTGCAGTCTACACGTACCTCTTATGTGCGACTGCCATCATATTGCAGTCTACACGTATATCGTATGTGTGACTGCCATCATATTGCAGTCCACACGTATCTCTTATGTGTGACTGCCATCATATTGCAGTCCACACATATCTCTTATGTGTGACTGCCATCATATTGCAGTCTACACATATCTCGTATGTGTGACTGCCATCATATTACAGTCTACACGGATCTCTTATGTGTGCCTGCAATCATGTTGCAGTCCACACATATTTCTTATGCGTGACTGCCATCATATTGCAGTCTACACGTATGTCTTATGTGTGACTGCATCATATTGCAGTCTACACATATATCGTATGTGTGACTGCCATCATATTGCAGTCCACACGTATCTCTTATGTGTGACTGCATCATATTGCAGTCTACACATATCTCGTATGTGTGACTGCCATCATATTGCAGTCTACACGTATCTCTTATGTGTGCCTGCAATCATGTTGCAGTCCACACATATTTCTATGTGTGACTGCCATCATATTGCAGTCCACACGTATCTCTTGTGTGTGACTGCCATCATATTGCAGTCTACACGTATCTCTTATGTGTGACTGCCATCATATTGCAGTTTACACGTATCTCTTCTGTGTGACTGCCATCATATTGCAGTCTACACTTATCTCTTATGTGTGACTGCCATCATATTGCAGTCTACATGTATCTCTTGTGTGTGACTGCCATCATATTGCAATCCACACATATCACTTATGTGTGACTGCCATCATATTGCAGTCCACACGTATCTCTTATGTGTGACTGCCATCATATTGCAGTCTACACATATCTCTTATGTGTGACTGCCATCATATTGCAGTCCAAACGTATCTCTTATGGGCGACTGCCATCATATTGCAGTCTACACGTATCTCTTATGTGACTGCCATTATATTGCAGTCTACATGTATCTCTTATGTGTGACTGCCATCATAATGCAGTCCACACGTATCTCTTATGTGTGACTGCCATCACATTGCAGTCTACATGTATCTCTTGTGTGTGACTGCCATCATATTGCAGTCCACATGTATCTCTTATGTGTGACTGCCATCATATTGCAGTCTACACGTATCTCTTATGTGTGACTGCCATCATATTGCAGTCTACACGTATCTCTTATGTGACTGCCATTATATTGCAGTCTACACGTATCTCTTATGTGTGACTGCCATCATATTGCAGTCCAAACGTATCTCTTGTGTGTGACTGCCATCATATTGCAGTCTACACGTATCTCTTATGTGACTGCCATTATATTGCAGTCTACACGTATATCTTATGTGTGACTGCCATCATATTGCAGTCTACACATATCTCGTATGTGTGACTGCCATCATATTACAGTCTACACGGATCTCTTATGTGTGCCTGCAATCATGTTGCAGTCCACACATATTTCTTATGCGTGACTGCCATCATATTGCAGTCTACACGTATGTCTTATGTGTGACTGCATCATATTGCAGTCTACACATATATCGTATGTGTGACTGCCATCATATTGCAGTCCACACGTATCTCTTATGTGTGACTGCATCATATTGCAGTCTACACATATCTCGTATGTGTGACTGCCATCATATTGCAGTCTACACGTATCTCTTATGTGTGCCTGCAATCATGTTGCAGTCCACACATATTTCTATGTGTGACTGCCATCATATTGCAGTCCACACGTATCTCTTGTGTGTGACTGCCATCATATTGCAGTCTACACGTATCTCTTATGTGTGACTGCCATCATATTGCAGTTTACACGTATCTCTTCTGTGTGACTGCCATCATATTGCAGTCTACACTTATCTCTTATGTGTGACTGCCATCATATTGCAGTCTACATGTATCTCTTGTGTGTGACTGCCATCATATTGCAATCCACACATATCACTTATGTGTGACTGCCATCATATTGCAGTCCACACGTATCTCTTATGTGTGACTGCCATCATATTGCAGTCTACACATATCTCTTATGTGTGACTGCCATCATATTGCAGTCCAAACGTATCTCTTATGGGCGACTGCCATCATATTGCAGTCTACACGTATCTCTTATGTGACTGCCATTATATTGCAGTCTACATGTATCTCTTATGTGTGACTGCCATCATAATGCAGTCCACACGTATCTCTTATGTGTGACTGCCATCACATTGCAGTCTACATGTATCTCTTGTGTGTGACTGCCATCATATTGCAGTCCACATGTATCTCTTATGTGTGACTGCCATCATATTGCAGTCTACACGTATCTCTTATGTGTGACTGCCATCATATTGCAGTCTACACGTATCTCTTATGTGACTGCCATTATATTGCAGTCTACACGTATCTCTTATGTGTGACTGCCATCATATTGCAGTCCAAACGTATCTCTTGTGTGTGACTGCCATCATATTGCAGTCTACACGTATCTCTTATGTGACTGCCATTATATTGCAGTCTACACGTATATCTTATGTGTGACTGCCATCATATTGCAGTCTACACATATCTCTTATGTGTGACTGCCATCATATTGCAGTCCACACGTATCTCTTATGTGTGACTGCCATCATATTGCAGTCTACACATATCTCTTATGTGTGACTGCCATCATATTGCAGTCTACACGTATCTCTTATGTGTGACTGCCATCAAATTGCAGTCTACACGTATCTCTTATGTGTGACTGCCATCATATTGCAGTCCACACGTATCTCTTATTTGTGACTGCCATCATATTGCAGTCTACACGTATCTCTTATGTGTGACTGCCATCATATTGCAGTCTACACGTATCTCTTATGTGTGACTGCCATCTACTGGTCTCACTTATCATTTGACCATCTACCAAACAAAATAGCTTTGAGGTGGGTAAGCACAACCAGAATTGTGGCGTACATTAGGTGCACCGGCTTATAAGGCGCACTGCTGAGTTTTGAGAAAATGAAAGGATTTTAAGTGTGCCTTTTAGTCTGAAAAACTGAACAACTGAAGTATTTAAGCCTTGACGGAAGTTTTTTTTTTTTTTTTGTCCTTTTTTTTCCGTCGCCGGTGTCGTAAAAGTGAGGTATTAATGCTGAATTGACCCCGCCCGCTTGTGTAATCATCGGAAGAAGGCTCCGGCGCATGAATTATTTATGACTTCTCTCCGGCACGGCTCATCCTCGTCAAGTGAGACTGCTGAAAAGAAGCCAGAGTGAGACCTCTCCTCTCGATTTATGGACGGACAAGAAGTGGCGTGACACTCGCTGTTTAGAGGAGATGAAGCGGTCATTTACACGTTTTTTTCCCATTTTTTTATGTAAATCACGCGACGAGGGAAGGTTGTTTATTTTCAAGCTAATCAATTAGCAATAAGCTAATCAATCTCCCTGTCACGAGATTACAAAAAATAAAGGAAGGATACAATTCAGTAGCGGGCGCGTCCTCAATTAGCAAGTAATGAGGTGAGAGGACAAGCCCTGATGGTGGGGGGACATAAATCAACACACTTGTGGGGTTTTTCAGGGGCTCAGGCTTAGACTGATTTTCTTTTAAGTCTCACCTTTCCACTACAGTGTTTACCTATTTCTCACCTTTTTTGTAAGGGGCGCCGGAAGTTGACAGACCCGTAAGCGATCATGTTCTGTCTCCCTTTAATTTTTGATCCTGTCCTGTCTCCCTGTAATGTTTGATCCGGTTCTGTCTCCCTGTAATGTTTGATCCTGTTCTTTCTCCCTGTAATGTTTGTCTGATCTCGAACGGGTTTGTTTCGTTGTACTTGTGCAATGACAATAAAGACCTACCTACCTACCTTACACACACGTTTATGTGTGCTATGGCTATGAGGTTTTTTTTCCTTGGCCTCAGTCTGGACCCCCTCTCCAGGGGCCCAGGCTTAGACTGATTTTTTTTTGTTTTTTTTATCACCCCTCCACTCCAGTGTTTACCTATTTATCACCTTTTTTGTAAGGGGCGCCAGAAGTTGACAGACCCGTCAGCGATCCGGTTCTGTCTCCCGGTAATGTTTGATCCTGTTCTGGCTCCCTGTAATGTTTGTCTGATCTTGAACGGGTTTGTGCTGAAAACAAAGTTTCGTTGTACTTGTGCAATGACAATAAAGACCTACCTACTTACCTTACACATGTTTATGTGTGCTATGGCTATGAGTTTTTTTTCCCTTTGGCCTCAGTCTGGACCCCCTCTCAAGGGGCCCAGGCGTAGACTGATTTTTTATTTTTTTTCCTCACCCCTCCACTCCAGTGTTTACGTATTTCTCACCTTTTTTGTAAGGGCCGCCGGAAGTTGGCAGACCCGTCAACGATTCTGTTCTGTCTCCCTGTAATGTTTGATCCTGTCCTGTCTCCCTGTAATGTTTGATCCTGTTCTGTCTCCCTATAATGTTTGATCCTGTTCTGTCTCCCTGTAATGTTTGTCTGATCTTGAACGGGTTTGTGCTGAAAACAAAGTTCCGTTGTACTTGTGCAATGACAATAAAGACCTACCTACCTACCTTACACACGTTTATGTGTGCTATGGCTATGAGTTTTTTTTCCTTGGCCTCAGTTTGGACCCCCTCTCCAGGGGCCCAGGCTTAGACTGATTTTTTTGTTCTTTCTCACCCCTCCACTCCAGTGTTTACCTAATTCTCACCTTTTTTGTAAGGGGCGTCGGAAGTTAACAGACCCGTCAGCGATCCTGTTCTGTCTCCCTGTAATGTTTGATCCTGTTCTGTCTCCCTGTATTGTTTGATCCTGTTCTGTACCCCTGTAATGTTTGATCCTGTTCTGTCTCCCTGTAATGTTTGATCCTGTTCTGTCTTCCTGTAATGTTTGATCATGTTCTGTCCCCCTGTAATGTTTGATCCTGTTCTGTCTCCCTGTAATGTTTGATCCTGTTCTGTCTCCCTGTAATGTTTGTCTGATCTTGAACGGGTTTGTGCTGAAAACAAAGTTTCGTTGTACTTGTGCAATGACAATAAAGACCTACCTACCTACCTTACACACACGTTTATGTGTGCTATGGCTATGAGGTTTTTTTTCCCTTGGCCTCAGTCTGGACCCCCTCTCCAGGGGCCCAGGCTTAGACTGATTTTTTTTTGTTTTTTTATCACCCCTCCACTCCAGTGTTTACCAATTTATCACCTTTTTTGTAAGGGGCGCCAGAAGTTGACAAACCCGTCAGCGATCCGGTTCTGTCTCCCGGTAATGTTTGATCCTGTTCTGTCTCCCTGTAATGTTTGTCTGATCTTGAACGGGTTTGTGCTGAAAACAAAGTTTCGTTGTACTTGTGCAATGACAATAAAGACCTACCTACCTACCTTACACATGTTTATGTGTGCTATGGCTATGAGTTTTTTTTCCTTTGGCCTCAGTCTGGACCCCCTCTCAAGGGGCCCAGGCGTAGACTGATTTTTTTTTTTTTTCCTCACCCCTTCACTCCAGTGTTTACGTATTTCTCACCTTTTTGTAAGGGGCGCTGGAAGTTGACAGACCCGTCAGCGATTCTGTTCTGTCTCCCTGTAATGTTTGATCCTGTTCTGTCTCCCTATAATGTTTGATCCTGTTCGGTCTCCCTGTAATGTTTGTCTGATCTTGAACGGGTTTGTGCTGAAAACAAAGTTCCGTTGTACTTGTGCAATGACAATAAAGACCTACCTACCTACCTTACACATGTTTATGTGTGCTATGGCTATGAGTTTTTTTTTCCTTTGGCCTCAGTCTGGACCCCCTCTCAAGGGGCCCAGGCGTAGACTGATTTTTTATTTTTTTTCCTCACCCCTTCACTCCAGTGTTTACGTATTTCTCACCTTTTTTGTAAGGGGCGCTGGAAGTTGACAGACCCGTCAGCGATTCTGTTCTGTCTCCCTGTAATGTTTGATCCTGTTCTGTCTCCCTGTAATGTTTGATCCTGTTCTGTCCCCCTGTAATGTTTGATCCTGTTCTGTCTCCCTGTAATGTTTGATCCTGTTCTGTCCCCCTGTAATGTTTGATCCTGTTCTGTCCCCCTGTAATGTTTGATCCTGTTCTGTCTCCCTGTAATGTTTGATCCTGTTCTGTCTCCCTGTAATGTTTGTCTGGTCTTGCACGGGTTTGTGCTGAAAACAAAGTTTTGTTGTACTTGTGCAATGACAATAAAGACCTACCTACCTACCTTACACACGTTTATGTGTGCTATGGCTATGAGGTTTGTTTCCTTGGCCTCAGTCTGGACCCCCTCTCCAGGGGCCCAGGCTTAGACTGATTTTTTTTTTCTCACCCCTCCACTCCAGTGTTTACCTATTTCTCACCTTTTTTGTAAGGGGCGCCGGAAGTTGACAGACCCGTCAGCGATCCTGTTCTGTCTCCCTGTAATGTTTGATCCTGTTCTGTCTCCCTGTAATGTTTGATCCTGTTATGTCTCCCTGTAATGTTTGATCCTGTTCTGTCTCCCTGTAATGTTTGATCCTGTTCTGTCCCCCTGTAATGTTTGATCCTGTTCTGTCTCCCTGTAATGTTTGATCCTGTTCTGTCCCCCTGTAATGTTTGTCTGGTCTTGCACGGGTTTGTGCTGAAAACAAAGTTCCGTTGTACTTGTGCAATGACAATAAAGACCTACCTACCTACCTTACACACACGTTTATGTGTGCTATGGCTATGAGGTTTTTTTTCCCTTGGCCTCAGTCTGGACCCCCTCTCCAGGGGCCCAGGCTTAGACTGATTTTTTTTTGTTTTTTTATCACCCCTCCACTCCAGTGTTTACCTATTTATCACCTTTTTTGTAAGGGGCGCCAGAAGTTGACAGACCCGTCAGCGATCCGGTTCTGTCTCCCGGTATGGATGATACCACACATTTAGGTATCGATCTGATACCAAGTAGTTACAGGATCATACATTGGTCATTTTCAAAGTCCTCATGTGTCCAGGGACGTATTTACTGACTTTATAAACATAATATACCTTTACAAAAAAAAGGAAAAAAGATTTTGTGACGATAAAAAATATCGATGTAATCATAGTAGTATCGACTAGATACGCTCTTGTACTTGGTATCATTACAGTGGATGTCAGGTGTAGATCCACCCATGGCATTTGTTTACATTGTGACGGCGGTGAGATATTGTATCCTCCTACGGTGTGTAGTGAAGCATGTTTAGGTATTCCTCGTCCTCCAGTGATAATGCTACTTGTAAAAAACTTACTATATTTGTTGCCATGGAGGCCAGGATTAGTGATTTAGAAGTAGCTGAAACACTGTGGATGTGTGTTAGCTGCGAGCTAGTTAGCCATGTCTTAAAGCAGCTCTTCCTGAGGGTGTTTCGGTGTTATAACTTCACCTTTATCTTTACTTTTTACACCAAAATGCGTCCATTCTCCCTTTTCTGTCTACACACTGTGTCTGCTTGTAAGTACTCTGTGTGTGTGTGCTGCCCAACAGCAGTAAAACCAGCAATGTCATGATTGACTATTTGCTTGATCAGTAACTTAACAAAGCTCCAAAGTTTTGTTTCACCTCCATCGTAGTTCACTAAGACGGGTCCTCGATTATATTTGTCATTAGGGCCTGGAATCTAGCTCTGCGAGACCCGGGATAGCTGAGTGGTTAACACTGTTGGCCACCAAGCAAGGGGTACTGGGTTCAAATCCCAGTAGGGAGTTAGTGTTTTGTTTCACTATCATTGTGATTTTGTGAGACAGGTTCTCAATTAAATATGTCATTGGGGCCCGAAATCTAGCTTCAAGAAGACCAAGAATAGCTTAGTGGTCAAAGCAGCTAGTGCCCAATCGAATGGGACTGGGTTCGAATCCCAGTCAGATCGTTTGGTGACTAGGAAAGATCCAGTCAGAGAAATTGCTCTTTTATATCATAGTTTACTGAGACAGGTTCTCAACTAAATATGTCATTGGGGACGGAAATCTCCTTTCAAGAAGACCACAGATAGCTGAATGGTTAAAGCAGCTAGCTCCCAATCGAAGGGTTCTGGGTTCAAATCCCAGTCAGGTCACTCTGAAGGTAGTAAAGATCTAGTCAGAGGAATAAATCTTTTGTATGATAGTTTAAAGAATCTCAATTATATATGTTATTGGGGCCCAAAATCTAGTAACAAAAAGACTAAGGGTAGCTGAATGGTTAAACAGCTAGCTTCCAATCATAGGGTTCTGCGTTCAATCCCAGTCAGATCAATGATCTTTGATTTGTGTTTTGTAACATGTATTTAAAACAACAGAGTGCTCCTGTCTTAGAAAGGATCTTTGACCTGCATTTTTCCACAGTACAGTGCTCCCGTCAAACAAGATCTTTGATTAGTGTTCTGTGACAGGAGCACTCCACTGTATTATCCTGAATCAGATGCACCTGTGTGAGGTCGTTAGCTGCATAAAGACACCTGTCCACCCCATACAATCAGTAAGAGCCAAACATTCAGCATGGCTAAGAGCAAAGAGCTGTCCAAAGACACCAGAGACAAAATGGTACAACTCCACAAGGATGGAAAGGGCTACGGAGAAATTGCCAAGCAGCTTGGTGAAAAAAGGTCCACTGTTGGAGCAATCATTAGAAAATGGAAGAAGCTAAACATGACGGTCAATCTCAATGGGAGTGGAGCCCCATGCAAGATATCACCTGGTGGGGTCTCAATGATGCTAAGAAAGGTGAGGAATCAGCCCAGGACTACACGGCAGGACTTGGTCAATGACCTGAAAAGAGCTGGGACCACTGTTTCCATGGTCACTGTTGGTAATTACGTCATGGTTTGAAATCATGCATGGCACGGAAGGTTCCCCTGCTTAAACCAGAACATGTTAAGGCCCGTCTTAAGTTTGCCAATGACCATTTGGATGATCCAGAGGAGTCATGGGAGAAAGTGTTGTGGACAGTGTTTTATCACATCTCTATCATAGTTTACAGACACAGGTTCACCATTACATCTGGTCTTAAGAAAACCCAAGGTAGCTCAGTGGGTTGCATCAATACTGTTAGCCAAGGGGTACTGGGTTCAAGTCCCACTTACAGTTTTATATCATAGTTTACTGAGACAGGTTCTCAATTAAATGTTTCATTGCGGCCCTAAAACTTTATTCTAGAAGACAAAAGATAGCTGAAGGGTTAAACAGCTACCTCCCAGTCAAAGGGTTCTGGGTTCAATCCCAGTCAGGTCACTCTACAACTACTAAATATCCACTCGGAGCAATTAGTCTTTTAAATGAAAGTTTACTGAGACAGTTCTCAAATATATATGTCATTGGGCCCGGAAATCTGGTAATAAAAAGAACAAGAATGGCTCAATGGTTAAACAGCTAGCTTACATTCAAAGGGTTGTGGGTTCAAACCCAGTCTGGTCACTCTACAACTACTAAATATCCACTCAGAGCAATTAATCTTTTAAATGAAAGTTTACTGAGACAGTTCTCAATTATATATGTCATTGGGGCCCGGAAATCTGGCAATTGTATGGCCGAGGATAGCTGAATGGTTAAACATCTAGCTCCCAACAAAGGGTTCATGGGTTCAATCCCAGTCCAAGGTCCAAGCAAGGGTGGGGAGTAGCGTTATGTGGGGGTGTATCACCTCCCCCACACAGAGTAAAGTCAAGTGGTAGCTGGTTAATTAACTTATAGTTAAAAAGGTAAGTATGAGTAATAATAATAACAAATAGTCTATAGTCCAAAAGTCAAGGGTAACCTCGGGGGTTAGCTCCTCCTCCTTGCCGAGGCTAAAGTTGGCTGGGATGGGCGGGAATAGAAAGATAGATAATTCATTCATTGTGAGTGTTGACCAATCAGCTCTCCTGGTCTGACTAATTGCAGTTGAGATAATAAAAAATAAAAAAACTGCAATTGATACAATAAAAAAATAATAATAATTGGATAATAAAAAAATAAGATTAAAAAAAACATGTCTGTTATGTAATTACAATTGAGTTAATTGAGATTATTAATTGAGATAATTGGAATCGGAGATAATTAATTTTAATTATCTCAATTGAGATAATTAAAATTAATTATCTCCATTCCAATTATCTCAATTAATAATCTCAATCAACTCAATTGTAATTATCTCAATTGCAATTACATGACAGACATGTTTTTTTTAATCTTATTTTTTTATTATCCAATTATTTTTTTTTTTTATTGTATCAATTGCAGTTTTTTTTATTTTTATTATCTCAACTGCAATTAGTCAGACCAGGAGAGCTGATTGGTCAACACTCACAATGAATGAATTATCTATCTTTCTATTCCCGCCCATCCCAGCCAACTTTAGCCTCGGCAAGGAGGAGGAGCTAACCCCCGAGGTTACCCTTGACTTTTGGACTATAGACTATTTGTTATTATTATTACTCATACTTACCTTTTTAACTATAAGTTAATTAACCAGCTACCACTTGACTTTACTCTGTGTGGGGGAGGTGATACACCCCCACATAACGCTACTCCCCACCCTTGCTTGGACCTTGGACTGGGATTGAACCCATGAACCCTTTGTTGGGAGCTAGATGTTTAACCATTCAGCTATCCTCGGCCATACAATTACCAGATTTCCGGGCCCCAATGACATATATATTTGAGAACTGTCTCAGTAAACTTTCATTTAAAAGACTAATTGCTCCAAGTGGATATTTAGTAGTTGTAGAGTGACCTGACTGGGATTGAACCCAGAACCCTTTAATTGAGAGGTAGCTGTTTAACCATTCAGCCATCCTTGCTCTATTTGTTACCAGATTTCCGGGCCTCAATGACATATATAATTGAGAACTGTCTCAGTAAACTTTCATTTAAAAGATTAATTGCTCTGAGTGGGTATTTAGTAGTTGTAGAGTGACCTGACTGGGATTGAACCCAAAACCCTTTGATTGGGAGGTAGCTGTTTAGCCCTTCAGCTATCTTTGGTCTTCTAGAACTAAGTTTTCGGGCCCCAATGAAACATTTAATTGAGAACCTGTCTCAGTAAACTATGATATAAAACTGTAAGTGGGACTTGAACCCAGTACCCCTTGGTTAACAGTATTGATGTAACCCACTGAGCTACCTTGGGTTTTCTTAAGACCAGATGTAATGGTGAACCTGTGTCTGTAAACTATGATAGAGATGTGATAAAACACTGTCCACAACACTTTCTCCCATGACTCCTCTGGATCATCCAAATGGTCATTGGCAAACTTAAGACGGGCCTTAACATGTTCTGGTTTAAGCAGGGGAACCTTCCGTGCCATGCATGATTTCAAACCATGACGTTATTACCAACAGTGACCATGGAAACAGTGGTCCCAGCTCTTTTCAGGTCATTGACCAAGTCCTGCCGTGTAGTCCTGGGCTGATTCCTCACCTTTCTTAGCATCATTGAGACCCCACCAGGTGATATCTTGCATGGGGCTCCACTCCCATTGAGATTGACCGTCATGTTTAGCTTCTTCCATTTTCTAATGATTGCTCCAACAGTGGACCTTTTTTCTCCAAGCTGCTTGGCAATTTCTCCGTAGCCCTTTCCATCCTTGTGGAGTTGTACCATTTTGTCTCTGGTGTCTTTGGACAGTTCTTTGCTCTTAGCCATGCTGAATGTTTGGCACGGAAGGTTCCCCTGCTTAAACCAGAACATGTTAAGGCCCGTCTTAAGTTTGCCAATGACCATTTGGATGATCCAGAGGAGTCGTGGGAGAACGTGTTGTGGACAGTGTTTTATCACATCTCTATCATAGTTTACAGACACAGGTTCACCATTACATCTGGTCTTAAGAAAACCCAAGGTAGCTCAGTGGGTTACATCAATACTGTTAACCAAGGGGTACTGGGTTCAAGTCCCACTTACAGTTTTATATCATAGTTTACTGAGACAGGTTCTCAATTAAATGTTTCATTGCGGCCCTAAAACTTTATTCTAGAAGACAAAAGATAGCTGAAGGGTTAAACAGCTACCTCCCAGTCAAAGGGTTCTGGGTTCAATCCCAGTCAGGTCACTCTACAACTACTAAATATCCACTCGGAGCAATTAGTCTTTTAAATGAAAGTTTACTGAGACAGTTCTCAAATATATATGTCATTGGGCCCGGAAATCTGGTAATAAAAAGAACAAGAATGGCTCAATGGTTAAACAGCTAGCTTACAATCAAAGGGTTGTGGGTTCAAACCCAGTCTGGTCACTCTACAACTACTAAATATCCACTCAGAGCAATTAATCTTTTAAATGAAAGTTTACTGAGACAGTTCTCAATTATATATGTCATTGGGGCCCGGAAATCTGGCAATTGTATGGCCGAGGATAGCTGAATGGTTAAACATCTAGCTCCCAACAAAGGGTTCATGGGTTCAATCCCAGTCCAAGGTCCAAGCAAGGGTGGGGAGTAGCGTTATGTGGGGGTGTATCACCTCCCCCACACAGAGTAAAGTCAAGTGGTAGTTGGTTAATTAACTTATAGTTAAAAAGGTAAGTATGAGTAATAATAATAACAAATAGTCTATAGTCCAAAAGTCAAGGGTAACCTCGGGGGTTAGCTCCTCCTCCTTGCCGAGGCTAAAGTTGGCTGGGATGGGCGGGAATAGAAAGATAGATAATTCATTCATTGTGAGTGTTGACCAATCAGCTCTCCTGGTCTGACTAATTGCAGTTGAGATAATAAAAAATAAAAAAACTGCAATTGATACAATAAAAAAATAATAATAATTGGATAATAAAAAAATAAGATAAAAAAAAAAACATGTCTGTCATGTAATTGCAATTGAGATAATTAATTGAGATAATTGGAATGGAGATAATTAATTTTAATTATCTCAATTGAGATAATTAATTATCATAATTAATTATCTCAATTGAGATGATTAAAATTAATTATCTCCATTCCAATTATCTCAATTAATTATCTCAATTATCTCAATTGCAATTACATGACAGACATGTTTTTTTTTTATCTTATTTTTTTATTATCCAATTATTTTTTTTTTTTATTGTATCAATTGCAGTTTTTTTTATTTTTTATTATCTCAACTGCAATTAGTCAGACCAGGAGAGCTGATTGGTCAACACTCACAATGAATGAATTATCTATCTTTCTATTCCCGCCCATCCCAGCCAACTTTAGCCTCGGCAAGGAGGAGGAGCTAACCCCCGAGGTTACCCTTGACTTTTGGACTATAGACTATTTGTTATTATTATTACTCATACTTACCTTTTTAACTATAAGTTAATTAACCAGCTACCACTTGACTTTACTCTGTGTGGGGGAGGTGATACACCCCCACATAACGCTACTCCCCACCCTTGCTTGGACCTTGGACTGGGATTGAACCCATGAACCCTTTGTTGGGAGCTAGATGTTTAACCATTCAGCTATCCTCGGCCATACAATTGCCAGATTTCCGGGCCCCAATGACATATATAATTGAGAACTGTCTCAGTAAACTTTCATTTAAAAGATTAATTGC
This sequence comes from Entelurus aequoreus, assembly GCF_033978785.1. Lineage (NCBI taxonomy): Eukaryota > Metazoa > Chordata > Actinopteri > Syngnathiformes > Syngnathidae > Entelurus > Entelurus aequoreus. The sequence continues at coordinate 9,504,369 of NC_084758.1, forward strand.
TCTGAGTGGATATTTAGTAGTTGTAGAGTGACCAGACTGGGTTTGAACCCACAACCCTCTGATTGTAAGCTAGCTGTTTAACCATTCAGCCATTCTTGTTCTTTTTATTACCAGATTTCCGGGCCCAATGACATATATATTTGAGAACTGTCTCAGTAAACTTTCATTTAAAAGACTAATTGCTCCGAGTGGATATTTAGTAGTTGTAGAGTGACCTGACTGGGATTGAACCCAGAACCCTTTGATTGGGAGGTAGCTGTTTAACCCTTCAGCTATCTTTTGTCTTCTAGAATAAAGTTTTAGGGCCGCAATGAAACATTTAATTGAGAACCTGTCTCAGTAAACTATGATATAAAACTGTAAGTGGGACTTGAACCCAGTACCCCTTGGTTAACAGTATTGATGTAACCCACTGAGCTACCTTGGGTTTTCTTAAGACCAGATGTAATGGTGAACCTGTGTCTGTAAACTATGATAGAGATGTGATAAAACACTGTCCACAAAACTTTCTCCCATGACTCCTCTGGATTTATATTATTGTATATACTAGGTCATAAAATCAGTGTCAGTTGAGTCGGTCCATAGGTTGCCTGTAGGGATTTTTAATGTCCAGCAGATGTCAGTATTTAGTGACACAGTATCAATACAGTTTTGCAATGTGTCGAAAAGCTTCATGACGCCTCATCAACCCATCACTACCGTAGCCCTTTCCATCCTTGTGGAGTTGTACCATTTTGTCTCTGGTGTCTTTGGACAGCTCTTTGCTCTTAGCCATGCTGAATGTTTGGCTCTTACTGATTGGACAGGTGTCTTTATGCAGCTAACGACCTCACACAGGTGCATCTGATTCAGGATAATACAGTGGAGTGCTCCTGTCACAGAACACTAATCAAAGATCTTGTTTGACAGGAGCACTGTACTGTGGAAAAATGCAGGTCAAAGATCCTTTCTGTTGTTTTAAATACATGTTACAAAACACAAATCAAAGATCATTGATCTGACTGGGATTGAACACAGAACCCTATGATTGGGAGCTAGCTGTTTAACCATTCAGCTACCCTTAGTCTTTTTGTTCCTAGATTTTGGGCCCCAATGACATATATAATTGAGATTCTTTAAACTATCGTACAAAAGATTTATTCCTCTGACTAGATATTTACTACCTTCAGAGTGACCTGACTGGGATTTGAACCCAGAACCCTTTGATTGGGAGCTAGCTGCTTTAACCATTCAGCTATCTGTGGTCTTCTTGAAAGGAGATTTCCGTACCCAATGACATATTTAGTTGAGAACCTGTCTCTGGAAACTATGATGTAAAAGAGTAATTTCTCTGACTGGATGGCTCCCTGTAATGTTTGTCTGATCTTGAACGGGTTTGTGCTGAAAACAAAGTTTTGTTGTACATGTGCAATGACAATAAAGACCTGAATGGGTAAATGTGGAAATACTGTCAAAGCGCTTTGAGTACCTTGAAGGTAGAAAAGCGCTATACAAGTATAACCCATTTATCATTATCATTACCTACCTACCTTACGCATGTTTATGTGTGCTATGGCTATGAGTTTTTTTTCCCTTTGGCCTCAGTCTGGACCCCCTCTCCAGGGGCCCAGGCTTAGACTGATTTTTTATTTTTTTTCCTCACCCCTCCACTCCAGTGTTTACGTATTTCTCACCTTTTTTGTAAGGGGCGCCGGAAGTTGACAGACCCGTCAGCGATCCTGTTCTGTCTCCCGGTAATGTTTGATCCTGTTCTGTCTCCCTTTGATTTTTGATCCTGTTCTGTCCCCCTGTAATGTTTGTCTGATCTTGAATGGGTTTGTGCTGAAAACAAAGATTTGTTGTACTTGTGCAATATCAATAAAGACCTACCTACCTCCCTTACACACGTTTAAGTGTGCTGTGGCTATGAGTTTTTTTTCCCTTGGCCTCAGTCTGGACCCCCTCTCCAGGGGCTCACGCTTAGACTGATTTTTTTTTTTTCTTCTCACCCCTCCACTCCAGTGTTTACCTATGTCTCACCTTTTTTGTAAGGGGCGCCGGAAGTTGACGGACCCGTCAGCGATCCTGTTCTGTCTCCCTGTAATGTTTGATCCTGTTCTGTCTCCCTGTAATGTTTGTCTGATCTTGAATCCCTCTGGAATTAATAAAGTATTTCTGATTGTGATACATGTGTACACGTATAGTATTTCTCCAACATGGTGACATAAAGATGTTATTTGGAGAGGTCATCATTAAAGTGGGACATCATTAAAGGCCTAGGTGGGAAACTCCACTGGAGCGCCGTACTAATATTTGTGATCGTTGTATTTCCAGCTTGATTGCCAGCTCGCTTGCATCCTCCTCCTAATTAAAGAGAGTCTGGCATGAAGGCCGACGAGTCTAAATGCAGCTTTTTAATTGCTTGCTTGTTACAAGAGCGTCCAGACCCGCCGCCGCGTCCAAGTCTTTGAGCGGGACTCTCATCTAAATGTGTGCAGTTGGTAAGTTAGCTGCTGCAACCTGATTTAAATTGAGCACAAAGAGAAGGAGAGAATAAAAAAAAGCAGCCCTTTGTGTCGCCTGAGTCCACCGTCTAGCTGCCAGCAGAGAACTCCACAATGACTTTAAAACATAAATAAATAAATACAAAACTGGACCATTTTGAAAGCTCAGCGCCGTCACAAATGTGGGATTTTAGGGCCCGTCCTCCGCTTTGATCAGCGGCGTTTAGCCAAGCGACAGGACGGGCAGGCGAGTCTGTGTTCCTTAACTGTGGGAATTGTGCAACTTGGAAAAAAGTCCCATTCATTTCAATGGAAACTTCCTGGAAATTTGTGAATTTTGGGAAAATTGGGATTTTTTGGAAAATGATTAGGAGCATGAATGTCCTGAATGAGCTGAATTGGTTGGTGTTGGAATTGTTTAAATCGGTCAAGAAATGTTAAATTACTAACAGTTTTTGATTAACAAATTCCTGGAGTTTCGGGAAAACCGGGAATTTTTCTAGTTCTTTAACCAACTTGTTTTTTGTCCTGAATATGAGGAGTGTTTTGACGGTGGAACGGTTGAAATGGGTTGAAAAATGTGAAAGAAGTAGTCCAACTTAAGGGTGGAAATAAGTTACAAAAAACGGGAATTCCTGGAAATGTGTTAAACGTGTAAAAATGGTAGTTTGAATGTCCAGGAGGAGTTGAATGTGTTGAAGGTGGAATGGTTTGAATAGGTTGAAGAATGTGGGAATTGGGAAAGTTTGAAAAATGTCCCATTAATTTCAATGGAAACTTCCTGGAAATTTGTGAATTTTGGGAAAAGTGGGATTTTTTGGAAAATGATTAGGAGCATGAATGTCCTGAATGAGCTGAATTGGTTGGTGTTGGAATTGTTTAAATTGGTCAAGAAATGTTGAATTAGTAACAGTTTTTAATTAACAAATTCCTGGAGTTTCGGGAAAACCGGGAATTTTTCTAGTTCTTTAACCAACTTCTTTTTTGTCCTGAATACGAGGAGTGTTTTGACGGTGGAATGGTTGAAATGTGTTGAAAAATGTGAAAGGAGTAGTCCAACTTAAGGGTGGAAATAAGTTACAAAAAACGGGAATTCCTGGAAATGTGTTGAATGTGGAAAAATAGTAGTTTGAATGTCCAGGATGAGGTGAATATTTTGATGATGTTGGAATGGTTTGACTAGGTTGAAACATTTGGGAATTGTGCGACTTGGAAAAAAGTCCCATTCATTTCAATGGAAACTTCCTGGAAATTTGTGAATTTTGGGAAAATTGGGATTTTTTGGAAAATGATTAGGAGCATGAATGTCCTGAATGAGCTGAATTGGTTGGTGTTGGAATTGTTTAAATCGGTCAAGAAATGTTAAATTACTAACAGTTTTTAATTAACAAATTCCAGGAGTTTCGGGAAAACAGGGAATTTTTGTAGTTCCTTAACCAACTTGTTTTTTGTCCTGAATATGAGGAGTGTTTTGACGGTGGAACGGTTGAAGTGGGTTGAAAAATGTGAAAGGAGTAGTCCAACTTAAGGGTGGAAATAAGTTACAAAAAACGGGAATTCCTGGAAATGTGTTGAATGTGGAAAAATAGTAGTTTGAATTTCCAGGATGAGGTGAATATTTTGATGATGTTGGAATGGTTTGACTAGGTTGAAACATTTGGGAATTGTGCGACTTGGAAAAATGTCCCATTCATTTCAATGGAAACTTCCTGGAAATGTGGGAGTTTGGGGAAAAGTGGGATTTTTTGGAAAATGATTAGGAGCATGAATGTCCTGAATGAGCTGAATTGGTTGATGTTGGAATTGTTTAAATCGGTCAAGAAATGTTGAATTAGTAACAGTTTTTAATTAAAAAATTCCTGGAGTTTCGGAAAAACCGGGAATTTTTCTAGTTCTTTAGCCAACTTGTTTTTTGTCCTGAATATGAGGAGTGTTTTGACGGTGGAACGGTTGAAATGGGTTGAAAAATGTGAAAGAAGTAGTCCAACTTAAGGGTGGAAATAAGTTACAAAAAACGGGAATTCCTGGAAATGTGTTAAATGTGTGAAAATGGTAGTTTGAATGTCCAGGAGGAGTTGAATGTGTTGAAGGTGGAATGGTTTGAATAGGTTGAAGAATGTGGGAATTGTGAAAGTTTGAAAAATGTCCCATTAATTTCAATGGAAACTTCCTGGAAATTTGTGAATTTTGGGAAAAGCGGGAAATTTTGGAGAATGAACATGAATGTCCTGAATGAGCTGGTGTTGGAATTGTTTAAATCGGTCAAGAAATGTTAAATTACTAACAGTTTTTAATTAACAAATTCCAGGAGTTTCGGGAAAACCGGGAATTTTTCTAGTTCCTTAACCAACTTGTTTTTTGTCCTGAATGTGAGGAGTGTTTTGACGGTGGAACGGTTGAAGTGGGTTGAAAAATGTGAAAGGAGTAGTCCAACTTAAGGGTGGAAATAAGTTACAAAAAACGGGAATTCCTGGAAATTTGTTGAATGTGGAAAAATAGTAGTTTGAATGTCCAGGATGAGGTGAATATTTTGATGATGTCGGAATGGTTTGACTAGGTTGAAACATTTGGGAATTGTGCGACTTGGAAAAATGTCCCATTCATTTCAATGGAAACTTCCTGGAAATGTGGGAGTTTTGGGAAAAGTGGGATTTTTTGGAAAATGATTAGGAGCATGAATGTCCTGAATGAGCTGAATTGGTTGGTGTTGGAATTGTTTAAATCGGTCAAGAAATGTTGAATTAGTAACAGTTTTTAATTAACAAATTCCTGGAGTTTCGGAAAAACCGGGAATTTTTCTTGTTCTTTAGCCAACTTGTTTTTTGTCCTGAATGTGAGGAGTGTTTTGACGGTGGAACGGTTGAAATGGGTTGAAAAATGTGAAAGAAGTAGTCCAACTTAAGGGTGGAAATAAGTTACGAAAAACGGGAATTCCTGGAAATGTGTTAAATGTGTAAAAATGGTAGTTTGAATGTCCAGGAGGAGTTGAATGTGTTGAAGGTGGAATGGTTTGAATAGGTTGAAGAATGTGGGAATTGTGAAAGTTTGAAAAATGTCCCATTAATTTCAATGGAAACTTCCTGGAAATTTGGGAATTTTGGAAAAAGTGGGATTTTTTGGATAATGATTAGGAGCATGAATGTCCTGAATGAGCTGAATTGGTTGGTGTTGGAAATGTTTAAATCGGTCAAGAAATGTTAAATTACTAACAGTATTTAATTAACAAATTCCTGGAGTTTCGGGAAAACCGGGAATTTTTCTAGTTCTTTAACCAACTTCTTTTTTGTCCTGAATGTGAGGAGTGTTTTGACGGTGGAACGGTTGAAATGGGTTGACAAATGTGAAAGGAGTAGTGGAACTTAAGGGTAGAAATAAATTACAAAAAATAGGAATTCCTGGAAATGTGTTGAATGTGGAAAAATAGTAGTTTGAATGTCCAGGATGAGTTGAATATTTTGATGATGTTGGAATGGTTTGACTAGGTTGAAACATTTGGGAATTGTGCGACTTGGAAAAATGCCCCATTCATTTCAATGGAAACTTCCTGGAAATTTGGGAATTTTGGAAAAAATGGGATTTTTTGGAAAATGATTAGGAGCATGAATGTCCTGAATGAGCTGAATTGGTTGGTGTTGGAAATGTTTAAATCGGTCAAGAAATGTTAAATTACTAACAGTTTTTAATTAACAAATTCCTGGAGTTTTGGGAAAACCGGGAATTTTTCTAGTTCTTTAACCAACTTCTTTTTTGTCCTGAATACGAGGAGTGTTTTGACGGTGGAACGGTTGAAATGGGTTGAAAAATGTGAAAGGAGTAGTCCAACTTAAGGGTGGAAATAAGTTACAAAAAACGGGAATTCCTGGAAATGTGTTAAACGTGTAAAAAAGGTAGTTTGAATGTCCAGGAGGAGTTGAATGTGTTGAAGGTGGAATGGTTTGAATAGGTTGAAGAATGTGGGAATTGTGAAAGTTTGAAAAATGTCCCATTCATTTCAATGGAAACTTCCTGGAAATGTGGGAGTTTTGGGAAAAGTGGGATTTTTTGGAAAATGATTAGGAGCATGAATGTCCTGAATGAGCTGAATTGGTTGGTGTTGAATTTGGTGTGTGGCGCTAATGCACACCACAAGGTTACTTGCCAAACGCCAGCAAACCAAAGAAGAAGATCTGGCAGTGACTTGTAACTCTGGGAAAGTTTTTAGTTGTCCCGCTGCTTTGCTGTAAACAACAATGGTGGCACCCTAGTTTCATTAGCTTTACTTTTGACGGTGGAACGGTTGAAATGGGTTGAAAAATGTGAAAGAAGTAGTCCAACTTAAGGGTGGAAATAAGTTACAAAAAACGTGAATTCCTGGAAATGTGTTAAACGTGTAAAAATGTTAGTTTGAATGTCCAGGAGGAGTTGAATGTGTTGAAGGTGGAATGGTTTGACTAGGTTGAAAAATGTGGGAATTGTGAAAGTTTGAAAAATGTCCCATTAATTTCAATGGAAACTTCCTGGAAATTTTTGAATTTTGGGAAAAGTGTGATTTTTTGTAAAATGATTAGGAGCATGAATGTCCTGAATGAGCTGAATTGGTTGGTGTTGGAATTGTTTAAATCGGTCAAGAAATGTTAAATTACTAACAGTTTTTAATTAACAAATTCCTGGAGTTTCGGGAAAACCGGGAATTTTTCTAGTTCTTTAACAAACTAGTTTTTTGTCCTGAATATGAGGAGTGTTTTGACGGTGGAACGGTTGAAATGGGTTGAAAAATGTGAAAGGAGTATTCCAACTTAAGGGTGGAAATAAGTTACAAAAAACGGGAATTCCTGGAAATGTGTTGAATGTGGAAAAATAGTAGTTTGAATGTCCAGGATGAGGTGAATATTTTGATGATGTTGGAATGGTTGACTAACTAATAAGTTACAAAAAACGGGAATTCCTGGAAATGTGTTGAATGTGGAAAAATAGTAGTTTGAATGTCCAGGATGAGGTGAATATTTTGATGATGTTGGAATGGTTTGACTAGGTTGAAACATTTGGGAATTGTGCGACTTGGAAAAATGTCCCATTCATTTCAATGGAAACTTCCTGGAAATTTGGGAATTTTGGAAAAAGTGGGATTTTTTGGAAAATGATTAGGAGCATGAATGTCCTGAATGAGCTGAATTGGTTGGTGTTGGAAATGTTTAAATCGGTCAAGAAATGTTGAATTAGTAACAGTTTTTAATTAAGATATTCCTGGAATTTCGGGAAAACCGGAAATGTTTCTAGTTCTTTAACCAACTCGGTTTTTGTCCTGAATATGAGGAGTGTTTTGACGGTGGAACGGTTGAAATGGGTTGAAAAATGTGAAAGGAGTAGTCCAACTTAAGGGTGGAAATAAGTTACAAAAAACGGGAATTCCTGGAAATGTGTTGAATGTGGAAAAATACTAGTTTGAATGTCCAGGATGAGGTGAATATTTTGATGATGTTGGAATGGTTTGACTAGGTTGAAACATTTGGGAATTGTGCGACTTGGAAAAATGTCCCATTTATTTCAATGGAAACTTCCTGGAAATGTGGGAATTTTGGAAAAAGTGGGATTTTTTGGAAAATGATTAGGAGCATGAATGTCCTGAATGAGCTAAATTGGTTGGTGTTGGAAATGTTTAAATCGGTCAAGAAATGTTAAATTACTAACAGTTTTTAATTAACAAATTCCTGGAGTTTCGGGAAAACCGGGAATTTTTCTAGTTCTTTAACCAACTTCTTTTTTGTCCTGAATACGAGGAGTGTTTTGACGGTGGAACGATTGAAATGGGTTGAAAAATGTGAAAGGAGTAGTGGAGCTTAAGGGTGGAAATAAGTTACAAAAAACAGGAATTCCTGGAAATGTGTTGAATGTGGAAAAATAGTAGTTTGAATGTCCAGGATGAGGTGAATATTTTGATGATGTTGGAATGGTTTGACTAGGTTGAAACATTTGGGAACTGTGCGACTTGGAAAAAAGTCCCATTCATTTCAATGGAAACTTCCTGGAAATTTGGGAATTTTGGAAAAAGTGGGATTTTTTAAAAAATGATTAGGAGCATGAATGTCCTGAATGAGCTGAATTGGTTGGTGTCGGAAATGGTTAAATCGGTCAAGAAATGTTAAATTACTAACAGTTTTTAATTAACAAATTCCTGGAGTTTCGGGAAAACCGGGAATTTTTCTAGTTCCTTAACCAACTTGTTTTTTGTCCTGAATGTGAGGAGTGTTTTGACGGTGGAACGGTTGAAATGGGTTGAAAAATGTGAAAGAAGTAGTCCAACTTAAGGGTGGAAATAAGTTACAAAAAACGGGAATTCCTGGAAATGTGTTAAATGTGTAAAAATGGTAGTTTGAATGTCCAGGAGGAGTTGAATGTGTTGAAGGTGGAATGGTTTGAATAGGTTGAAGAATGTGGGAATTGTGAAAGTTTGAAAAATGTCCCATTAATTTCAATGGAAACTTCCTGGAAATTTGTGAATTTTGGGAAAAGTGGGATTTTTTGGAAAATGATTAGGAGCATGAATGTCCTGAATGAGCTGAATTGGTTGGTGTTGGAATTGTTTAAATCGGTCAAGAAATGTTAAATTACTAACAGTTTTTAATTAACAAATTCCAGGAGTTGCGGGAAAACCGGGAATTTTTGTAGTTCCTTAACCAACTTGTTTTTTGTCCTGAATATGAGGAGTGTTTTGACGTTGGAACGGTTGAAGTGGGTTGAAAAATGTGAAAGGAGTAGTCCAACTTAAGGGTGGAAATAAGTTACAAAAAACGGGAATTCCTGGAAATGTGTTGAATGTGGAAAAATAGTACTTTGAATGTCCAGGATGAGGTGAATATTTTGATGATGTTGGAATGGTTTGACTAGGTTGAAACATTTGGGAATTGTGCGACTTGGAAAAATGTCCCATTCATTTCAATGGAAACTTCCTGGAAATGTGGGAATTTTGGAAAAAGTGGGATTTTTTGGATAATGATTAGGAGCATGAATGTCCTGAATGAGCTGAATTGGTTGGTGTTGGAAATGTTTAAATCGGTCAAGAAATGTTAAATTACTAACAGTTTTTAATTAACAAATTCCTGGAGTTTTGGGAAAACCGGGAATTTTTCTAGTTCTTTAACCAACTTCTTTTTTGTCCTGAATACGAGGAGTGTTTTGACGGTGGAACGGTTGAAATGGGTTGACAAATGTGAAAGGAGTAGTGGAACTTAAGGGTGGAAATAAATGACAAAAAATAGGAATTCCTGGAAATGTGTTGAATGTGGAAAAATGGTAGATTGAATGTCCTGGAGGAGTTGAATGTGTTGAAGGTGGAATGGTTTGAATAGGTTGAAAAATGTGGGAATTGTGAAAGTTTAAAAAATGTCCCATTAATTTCAATGGAAACTTCCTGGAAATTTGTGAATTTTGGGAAAAGTGGGATTTTTTGGAAAATGATTAGGAGCATGAATGTCCTGAATGAGCTGAATTGGTTGGTTTTGGAATTGTTTAAATCGGTCAAGAAATGTTAAATTACTAACAGTTTTTAATTAACAAATTCCTGGAGTTTCGGGAAAACCGGGAATTTTTCTAGTTTTTTAACAAACTATTTTTTTGTCCTGAATATGAGGAGTGTTTTGACGGTGGAACGGTTGAAATGGGTTGACAAATGTGAAACGAGTAGTCCAACTTAAGGGTGGAAATAAGTTACAAAAAACGTGAATTCCTGGAAATGTGTTAAACGTGTAAAAATGTTAGTTTGAATGTCCAGGAGGAGTTGAATGTGTTGAAGGTGGAATGGTTTGACTAGGTTGAAAAATGTGGGAATTGTGAAAGTTTGAAAAATGTCCCATTAATTTCAATGGAAACTTCCTGGAAATTTGTGAATTTTGGGAAAAGTGTGATTTTTTGTAAAATGATTAGGAGCATGAATGTCCTGAATGAGCTGAATTGGTTGGTGTTGGAATTGTTTAAATCGGTCAAGAAATGTTAAATTACTAACAGTTTTTAATTAACAAATTCCTGGAGTTTCGGGAAAACCGGGAATTTTTCTAGTTCTTTAACAAACTAATTTTTTGTCCTGAATATGAAGAGTGTTTTGACGGTGGAACGGTTGAAATGGGTTGAAAAATGTGAAAGGAGTATTCCAACTTAAGGGTGGAAATAAGTTACAAAAAACGGGAATTCCTGGAAATGTGTTGAATGTGGAAAAATAGTAGTTTGAATGTCCAGGATGAGGTGAATATTTTGATGATGTTGAAATGGTTTGACTAGGTTGAAACATTTGGGAATTGTGCGACTTGGAAAAATGTCCCATTCATTTCAATGGAAACTTCCTGGAAATTTGGGAATTTTGGAAAAAGTGGGATTTTTTGGAAAATGATTAGGAGCATGAATGTCCTGAATGAGCTGAATTGGTTGGTGTTGGAAATGTTTAAATCGGTCAAGAAATGTTGAATTAGTAACAGTTTTTAATTAAGATATTCCTGGAATTTCGGGAAAACCGGAAATGTTTCTAGTTATTTAACCAACTCGGTTTTTGTCCTGAATATGAGGAGTGTTTTGACGGTGGAACGGTTGAAATGGGTTGAAAAATGTGAAAGGAGTAGTCCAACTTAAGGGTGGAAATAAGTTACAAAAAACGGGAATTCCTGGAAATGTGTTGAATGTGGAAAAATACTAGTTTGAATGTCCAGGATGAGGTGAATATTTTGATGATGTTGGAATGGTTTGACTAGGTTGAAACATTTGGGAATTGTGCGACTTGGAAAAATGTCCCATTTATTTCAATGGAAACTTCCTGGAAATGTGGGAATTTTGGAAAAAGTGGGATTTTTTGGAAAATGATTAGGAGCATGAATGTCCTGAATGAGCTAAATTGGTTGGTGTTGGAAATGTTTAAATCGGTCAAGAAATGTTAAATTACTAACAGTTTTTAATTAACAAATTCCTGGAGTTTCGGGAAAACCGGGAATTTTTCTAGTTCTTTAACCAACTTATTTTTTGTCCTGAATATGAGGAGTGTTTTGACGGTGGAACGGTTGAAATGGGTTGAAAAATGTGAAAGAAGTAGTCCAACTTAAGGGTGGAAATAAGTTACAAAAAACGTGAATTCCTGGAAATGTGTTGAATGTGGAAAAATGGTAGTTGGAATGTCCAGGAGTTGAATGTGTTGAAGGTGGAATGGTTTGAATAGGTTGAAAAATGTGGGAATTGTGAAAGTTTGAAAAATGTCCCATTAATTTCAATGGAAACTTCCTGGAAATTTGTGAATTTTGGGAAAAGTGGGATTTTTTGGAAAATGATTAGGAGCATGAATGTCCTGAATGAGCTGAATTGGTTGGTGTTGGAATTGTTTAAATCGGTCAAGAAATGTTGAATTAGTAACAGTTTTTAATTAACAAATTCCTGGAGTTTCGGGAAAACCGGGAATTTTTCTAGTTCTTTAACCAACTTGTTTTTTGTCCTGAATATGAGGAGTGTTTTGACGGTGGAACGGTTGAAATGGGTTGAAAAATGTGAAAGGAGTAGTCCAACTTAAGGGTGGAAATAAGTTACAAAAAAACGGGAATTCCTGGAAATGTGTTAAACGTGCAAAAATGGTAGTTTGAATGTCCAGGAGGAGTTGAATGTGTTGAAGATGGAATGGTTTGAATGGGTTGAATAAATGTTAAATTAGTAACAGTTTTTAATTAAAAATTCCTGGAATTTCGGGAAAACTGGAAATATTTCTAGTTCTTTAAACACAAAGTGACGTCTGCCGCCGCCGTCCATTTCCATTTCCACGCCGGCCTTCACCATCCATTTAGTATTCCAGCCTTCCTGCCCGCGTGAATTAAAGACCTCCCCGCCGGCGCTGGAGGGAGGAAATACCAACACGGCGCGTCCTTGCGGGCCTCATGTAAAAACCATGTTGAGGTCGGCGCCCTCGCCTTGTTTCCGAGGACCTTGCGGACCCCCGGCCCACACTTTGGCCCGCAAGAAATCTTTTATTCATGTCGATTTTGCTCGGCATCGCACATTTATATACAAACCCCATTTCCATATGAGTTGGGGAATTGTGTTAGATGTAAATATAAACGGAATACAATGATTTGCAAATCCTTTTCAACCCATATTCAGTTGAATGCACTACAAAGACAACATATTTGATGTTCAAACTCATAAACTTTATTTTTTTTTTTTGCAAATAATAATTAACTTAGAATTTCATGGCTGCAACACGTGCCAAAGTAGTTGGGAAAGGGCATGTTCACCACTGTGTTACATGGCCTTTCCTTTTAACAGCACTCAGTAAAGGTTTGGGAACTGAGGAAACTAATTTTTGAAGCTTCTCAGGTGGAATTCTTTCCCATTCTTGCTTGATGTACAGCTTAAGTTGTTCAACAGTCTCCCTTCTCATATTTTAGCCTTCATAATGCACCACACATTTTCAATGTCTGGACTACAGGCAGGCCAGTCTAGTACCCGCACTCTTTTACTATGAAGCCACGTTGATGTAACATGTGGCTTGGCATTGTCTTGCTGAAATAAGCAGGGGCGTCCATGGTAACGTTGCTTGGATGGCAACATATGTTGCTCCAAAAGCTGTATGTACCTTTCAGCATTAATGGTGCCTTCACAGATGTGTAAGTTACCCATGTCTTGGGCACTAATACACCCCCATACCATCACACATGCTGCCTTTTACACTTTGCGCCTAGAACAATCCGGATGGTTCTTTTCCTCTTTGGTCCGGAGGACACGACGTCCACAGTTTCCAAAAACAATTTGTAATGTGGACTCGTCAGACCACAGAACACTTTTCCACTTTGTATCAGTCCATCATAGATGAGCTCAGGCCCAGCGAAGCCGACGGCGTTTCTGGGTGTTGTTGATAAATGGTTTTCGCCTTGCATAGGAGAATTTTAACTCGCACTTACAGATGTAGCGACCAACTGTAGTTACTGACAGTGGGTTTCTGAAGTGTTCCTGAGCCCATGTGGTGATATCCTTTACAGGGTGTGTGTTTATTTAATGTTGTCATTATGGTGGTACTTAATGAATACTTAGGTCTACTACACTACTGTATTTAATGTCATTATGGTGGTTCTTAATGAATACTTAGGTCTACTACACTACTGTATTTAATGTTGTCATTATGGTGGTACTTAATGAATACTTAGGTCTACTACACTACTGTATTTAATGTTGTCATGATGGTGGTACTTAATGAATACTTAGGTCTACTATGCTACTGTATTTAATGTTGTCATTATGGTGGTACTTAATGAATACTTAATGTTGTCATTATGGTGGTACTTAATGAATACTTAGGTCTACTACACTACTGTATTTAATGTTGTCATGATGGTGGTACTTAATGAATACTTAGGTCTACTATGCTACTGTATTTAATGTTGTCATTATGGTGGTACTTAATGAATACTTAATGTTGTCATTATGGTGGTACTTAATGAATACTTAGGTCTACTACACTACTGTATTTAATGTTGTCATGATGGTGGTACTTAATGAATACTTAGGTCTACTATGCTACTGTATTTAATGTTGTCATTATGTGGTACTTAATGAATACTTAATGTTGTCATTATGGTGGTACTTAATGAATACTTAGGTCTACTACACTACTGTATTTAATGTCATTATGGTGGTTCTTAATGAATACTTAAGTCTACTACACTACTGTATTTTATTGTCATTATGGTGGTACTTAATGAATACTTAGGTCTACTACACTACTGTATTTAATGTTGTCATTATGGTGGTACTTAATGAATACTTAATGTTGTCATTATGGTGGTACTTAATGAATACTTAGGTCTACTACACTACTGTATTTAATGTCATTATGGTGGTTCTTAATGAATACTTAAGTCTACTACACTACTGTATTTTATTGTCATTATGGTGGTACTTAATGAATACTTAGGTCTACTACACTACTGTATTTAATGTTGTCATTATGGTGGTACTTAATGAATACTTAGGTCTACTACACTACTGTATTTAATGTTGTCATGATGGTGGTACTTAATGAATACTTAGGTCTACTACACTACTGTATTTAATGTAGTCATGATGGTGGTACTTAATGCATACGTAGGTCTACTACACTACTGTATTTAATGTTGTCATAATGGTGGTACTTAATGCATACTTAGGTCTACTACGCTACTGTATTTAATGTTGTCATTATGGTGGTACTTAATGAATACTTAGGTCTACTACACTACTGTATTTATTGTTGTCATTATGGTGGTACTTAATGGATACTTAGGTCTACTACACTACTGTATTCAATGTTGTCATTATGGTGGTACTTAATGAATACTTAGGTCTACTACACTACTGTATTTATTGTTGTCATTATGATGGTACTTAATGAATACTTAGGTCTACTACACTACTGTATTTAATGTTGTCATTATGGTGGTACTTAATGAATACTTAGGTCTACTACACTACTGTATTTAATGTTGTCATTATGGTGGTACTTAATGAATACTTAGGTCTACTACACTACTGTATTTAATGTTGTCATTATGATGGTACTTAATGAATACTTAGGTCTACTACACTACTGTATTTAATGTTGTCATTATGGTGGTACTTAATGAATACTTAATGTTGTCATTATGGTGGTACTTAATGAATACTTAGGTCTACTACACTACTGTATTTAATGTCATTATGGTGGTTCTTAATGAATACTTAAGTCTACTACACTACTGTATTTTATTGTCATTATGGTGGTACTTAATGAATACTTAGGTCTACTATGCTACTGTATTTTAATGTCATTATGGTGGTACTTAATGAATACTTAGGTCTACTACACTACTGAATTTAATGTTGTCATTATGGTGGTACTTAATGAATACTTGGGTCTACTACACTACTGTATTTAATGTTGTCATTATGGTGGTACTTAATGAATACTTAGGTCTACTACACTACTGTATTTAATGTCATTATGGTGGTTCTTAATGAATACTTAAGTCTACTACACTACTGTATTTTATTGTCATTATGGTGGTACTTAATGAATACTTAGGTCTACTACACTACTGTATTTAATGTTGTCATAATGGTGGTACTTAATGCATACTTAGGTCTACTACACTACTGTATTTAATGTTGTCATTATGGTGGTACTTAATGAATACTTAGGTCTACTACACTACTGTATTTAATGTTGTCATAATGGTGGTACTTAATGAATACTTAGGTCTACTACACTACTGTGTTTAATGTTGTCATTATGGTGGTACTTAATGAATACTTAGGTCTACTACACTACTGTATTTAATGTTGTCATGATGGTGGTACTTAATGAATACTTAGGTCTACTACACTACTGTATTTAATGTTGTCATGATGGTGGTACTTAATGAATACTTAGGTCTACTACACTACTGTATTTAATGTTGTCATTATGGTGGTACTTAATGAATACTTAGGTCTACTACACTACTGTATTTAATGTTGTCATTATGGTGGTACTTAATGAATACTTAGGTCTACTACACTACTGTATTTAATGTTGTCATGATGGTGGTACTTAATGAATACTTAGGTCTACTATGCTACTGTATTTAATGTTGTCATTATGGTGGTACTTAATGAATACTTAATGTTGTCATTATGGTGGTACTTAATGAATACTTAGGTCTACTACACTACTGTATTTAATGTCATTATGGTGGTTCTTAATGAATACTTAAGTCTACTACACTACTGTATTTTATTGTCATTATGGTGGTACTTAATGAATACTTAGGTCTACTACACTACTGTATTTAATGTTGTCATGATGGTGGTACTTAATGAATACTTAGGTCTACTACACTACTGTATTTAATGTTGTCATTATGGTGGTACTTAATGAATACTTAGGTCTACTACACTACTGTATTTAATGTTGTCATTATGGTGGTACTTAATGAATACTTAGGTCTACTACACTACTGTATTTAATGTTGTCATTATGGTGGTACTTAATGAATACTTAGGTCTACTACACTACTGTATTTAATGTTGTCATGATGGTGGTACTTAATGAATACTTAGGTCTACTATGCTACTGTATTTAATGTTGTCATTATGGTGGTACTTAATGAATACTTAATGTTGTCATTATGGTGGTACTTAATGAATACTTAGGTCTACTACACTACTGTATTTAATGTCATTATGGTGGTTCTTAATGAATACTTAAGTCTACTACACTACTGTATTTAATGTTGTCATGATGGTGGTACTTAATGAATACTTAGGTCTACTACACTACTGTATTTAATGTTGTCATTATGGTGGTACTTAATGAATACTTAGGTCTACTACACTACTGTATTTAATGTTGTCATGATGGTGGTACTTAATGAATACTTAGGTCTACTACGCTACTGTATTTAATGTTGTCATTATGGTGGTACTTAATGAATACTTAGGTCTACTACACTACTGTATTTAATGTTGTCATGATGGTGGTACTTAATGAATACTTAGGTCTACTACGCTACTGTATTTAATGTTGTCATTATGGTGGTACTTAATGAATACTTAATGTTGTCATTATGGTGGTACTTAATGAATACTTAGGTCTACTACACTACTGTATTTAATGTCATTATGGTGGTTCTTAATGAATACTTAAGTCTACTACACTACTGTATTTTATTGTCATTATGGTGGTACTTAATGAATACTTAGGTCTACTACACTACTGTATTTAATGTTGTCATGATGGTGGTACTTAATGAATACTTAGGTCTACTACACTACTGTATTTAATGTTGTCATTATGGTGGTACTTAATGAATACTTAGGTCTACTACGCTACTGTATTTAATGTTGTCATTATGGTGGTACTTAATGAATACTTAGGTCTACTACACTACTGTATTTAATGTCATTATCTGTTGACTGTTCCATAAACTGAGTGTTGCTGCCTACTGCATTGTTCTATGGTCGTCATCACACTTTTCTATGCCATCACTGTTGCGTTTTGTGGGGATTTCTTTACTTCTATCACATTCTTGTCATTTATAAAGTACAATTTCCACCGGCCACACTTTTTAAATCCGCCTCCAGTCGGGCTTAATTGGCAAAGCGCGACAATCTGCAAGCCAGAACGCTCCCTGGCCGAGGATTTATCCCCTTAATTGAATGCTTGTTGCATTTTAAAAAGACACAAACGTGTTCCTGCCATGCACAGCTACACCCGTGTGTCATTCACACCCAGGATGAAGGAAGCAGAAATGGCAAAGAAAAAAAAAAACTTACCCTTCATCTTTAAGCTGCCAGGGATTCCATCCTGCAAGATAAAGCCAGAAAAAGGACAGAGTTAAATTCAGCGAGTGTGTCAAGGAAAGCTTTTTTTTAATTATTATTCTGAATAAACACGCTGAAGCAATGCTGAAAAATAAAATGTTAGCAAAAATGATTCTGTTACTAAAAAATAATGTTGGCATTTATTTATTTGTTTTTATAAATACCGAACCACGGCTTTAAGAGGCAAGGGACGCTTAAAAGCTGATCTTGAAAGTTCTCCAACGTTTCAACCGACAATAAACGTACAGTTTGTCATCATATCCAACTTTTTTTTATTTATTTTCTGAAAAACATTCACTGGCTGTAAAACTGAGCAGCAGGTGGCGCTAAAACTTCCAATCTAAGAGTGTCAAATAGGCAGCCCACAATAGAAATGAAATGTAGGGACCCAGAGAAAAATATAAAACAAATGAAAATTTAAGAAAAACATGTAGAATATTAAAACTGCAAGCAGCGATGGACGGGACCGACTTTGAGGGCTCATAAAATCCAAACCAGAGAAGTAATTAAAACTCTTTCATCAACTTTTAATCAGAAGGGTTCATTCTCTCTCCTGTGCTAATTTGAAGCCGACACGACAAACGCGCTCAGAGGAGATAATGTTTGAAAAAAGGTGACTGTTTTTACACAACTTTTGTTTTGAAGGGGGAATTGCACAATTCCTGTTGATTTTTGCTGGGGGTTTACAGAAATCTAGTTCTAAGTGAAACCTACTTAGAGGTTTTTTTTTCATGTCTCTACGACATTCCTACTGGGAGTTACAGGCAGTTTTGTCTGTGTTTTCTTCCTAGGGGGCGCTAGAGCACAATTTTGAGTTTTGGGGTTTGGTTTTTTGATTAGATCGCAATTTTCGCCAGTCCTGATGTGTGTGTCCAATTTGGTGAGTTTTGAAGTATTTTAAGGGGGTCAAATTGAAGCTCAAAGAGGCAAAAATTAATGTTTCTATGAAACTTTTGTTTTGAAGGGGGAATTGTAAACTTCCTGTTGATTTTTGCTTGGGGTTGTCAGTGTATAAAATCTAGGTCTAACTGAGACCTACATAGAGGTTTTTTTTTTCATGTCTCTACGACATTCCTACTGGGAGTTACAGGCAGTTTTGTCTGTGTTTTCTTCCTAGGGGGCGCTAGAGCGCAATTTTGAGTTTTGGGGTTCGGTTTTTTCATTAGATTGCAATTTCCGCCAGTCCTGATGTGTGTGTAAAGTTTGGTGAGTTTTGAAGTATTTTAAGGGGGTCAAATTAAAGCTCAAAGAGGCAAAAATGTGTGTTTTTATGAAACTTTTGTTTTGAAGGGGGAATTGTAAACTTCCTGTTGATTTTTGCTGGGGTTTGTCAGTGTATGAAATCTAGGTCTAAGTGAGACCTACATAGAGGTTTTTTTTTCATGTCTCTACGACATTCCTACTGGGAGTTACAGGCAGTTTTGTCTGTGTTTTCTTCCTAGGGGGCGCTAGAGCGCAATTTTGAGTTTTGGGGTTCGGTTTTTTATTAGATTGAAATTTCCGCCAGTCCTGATGTGTGTGTAAAGTTTGGTGAGTTTTGAAGTATTTTAAGGGGGTCAAATTAAAGCTCAAAGAGGCAAAAATGAGTGTTTTTATGAAACTTTTGTTTTGAAGGGGGAATTGTAAACTTCCTGTTGATTTTTGCTGGGGTTTGTCAGTGTATGAAATCTAGGTCTAAGTGAGACCTACATAGAGGTTTTTGTTTCATGTCTCTATGACATTCCTACTGGGAGTTACAGGCAGTTTTGTCTGTGTTTTCTTCCTAGGGGGCGCTAGAGCGCAATTTGGAGTTTTGGGGTTTGGTTTTTTGACTAGGTCGCAATTTTCGCCAGTCCTGATGTGTGTGTCCAATTTGGTGAGTTTTGAAGCATGTTAAGGGGGTCAAATTGCAGCTCAAAGAGGCGGCGGTATAATAATAATAATAAAACGCTAGAAATTCAATAGGGTCCTCTGTCCCAAAGGGACTCGGTCCCTAATAAAGTTTAAGAAAAACATGTAGAATATTAAAGCTGAAAGCAGCGATGGATGGGACCGACTTTGAGGGCTCATAAAATCCAAACCAGAGCAGTAATTAAAACTCTTTCATCAACTTTTAATCAGAAGGGTTCAATCTCTCTCCTGTGCTAATTTGAAGCCGACACGACAAACGCGCTCAGAGGAGATAATGTTTGAAAAAAGGTGACTGTTTTTGCACAACTTTTGTTTTGAAGGGGGAATTGCACACTTCATGTTGATTTTTGCTGGGGGTTTACAGAAATATAGGTCTAAGTGAAACCTACTTAGAGGTTTTTTTTTCATGTCTCTACGACATTCCTACTGAGAGTTACAGGCAGTTTTGTCTGTGTTTTCTTCCTAGGGGGCGCTAGAGCACAATTTTGAGTTTTGGGGTTTGGTTTTTTGATTAGATCGCAATTTTCGCCAGTCCTGATGTGTGTGTCCAATTTGGTGAGTTTTGAAGTATTTTAAGGGGGTCAAATTGAAGCTCAAAGAGGCAAAAATTAATGTTTTTATGAAACTTTTGTTTTGAAGGGGGAATTGTAAACTTCCTGTTGATTTTTGCTTGGGTTTGTCAGTGTATAAAATCTAGGTCTAAGTGAGACCTACATAGAGGTTTTTTTTTCATGTCTCTACGACATTCCTACTGGGAGTTACAGGCAGTTTTGTCTGTGTTTTCTTCCTAGGGGGCGCTAGAGCGCAATTTTGAGTTTTGGGGTTCGTTTTTTTTTATTAGATTGCAATTTCCGCCAGTCCTGATGTGTGTGTAAAGTTTGGTGAGTTTTGAAGTATTTTAAGGGGGTCAAATTAAAGCTCAAAGAGGCAAAAATGAGTGTTTTTATGAAAGTTTTGTTTTGAAGTATGAAAGTTTTGTTTTGAAGGGGGAATTGTAAACTTCCTTTTGATTTTTCCTGGGGTTTGTCAGTGTATGAAATCTAGGTCTAAGTGAGACCTACATAGAGGTTTTTGTTTCATGTCTCTACGACATTCCTACTGGGAGTTACAGGCAGTTTTGTCTGTGTTTTCTTCCTAGGGGGCGCTAGAGCGCATTTTGGAGTTTTGGGGTTTGGTTTTTTTATTAGGTCGCAATTTTCGCCAGTCCTGAGGTGTGTGTCCAATTTGGTGAGTTTTGAAGTATTTTAAGGGGGTCAAATTGAAGCTCAAAGAGGCAAAAAGTAATGTTTTTATGAAACTTTTGTTTTGAAGGGGGAATTGTAAACTTCCTGTTGATTTTTGCTTGGGTTTGTCAGTGTATGAAATCTAGGTCTAAGTGAGACCTACATAGAGGTTTTTGTTGCATGTCTCTACGACATTCCTACTGGGAGTTACAGGCAGTTTTGTCTGTGTTTTCTTCCTAGGGGGCGCTAGAGCGCAATTTTGAGTTTTGGGGTTCGGTTTTTTTATTAGATTGCAATTTCCGCCAGTCCTGATATGTGTGTAAAGTTTGGTGAGTTTTGAAGTATTTTAAGGGGGTCAAATTAAAGCTCAAAGAG
Source organism: Entelurus aequoreus (assembly GCF_033978785.1). Classification (NCBI taxonomy): domain Eukaryota; kingdom Metazoa; phylum Chordata; class Actinopteri; order Syngnathiformes; family Syngnathidae; genus Entelurus; species Entelurus aequoreus. The sequence goes on from NC_084758.1 coordinate 9,525,652, forward strand.
GCAAAAATGAGTGTTTTTATGAAACTTTTGTTTTGAAGGGGGACTTGTAAACTTCCTGTTGATTTTTGATGGGGTTTGTCAGTGTATGAAATCTAGGTCTAAGTGAGACCTACATAGAGGTTTTTGTTTCATGTCTCTATGACATTCCTACTGGGAGTTACAGGCAGTTTTGTCTGTGTTTTCTTCGTAGGCGGCGCTAGAGCGCAATTTGGAGTTTTGGGGTTTGGTGTTTTGATTAGGTCGCAATTTTCGCCAGTCCTGATGTGTGTGTAAAGTTTGGTGAGTTTTGAAGTATTTTAAGGGGGTCAAATTAAAGCTCAAAGAGGCAAAAATGAGTGTTTTTATGAAACTTTTGTTTTGAAGGGGGGATTGTAAACTTCCTGTTGATTTTTGCTGGGGTTTGTCAGTGTATGAAATCTAGGTCTAAGTGAGACCTACATAGAGGTTTTTGTTTCATGTCTCTACGACATTCCTACTGGGAGTTAAAGGCAGTTTTGTCTGTGTTTTCTTCCTAGGGGGCGCAATTTTGAGTTTTGGGGTCTGGTTTTTTATTAGATCGCAATTTGCACCAGTCCTGATGTGTGTGTCCAATTTGGTGAGTTTTGAAGCATGTTAAGGGGGTCAAATTACAGCTCAAAGAGGCGGCGGTATAATAATAATAATAAAGCGCTAGAAATTCAATAGGTTCCTCTGTCCCAAAGGGACTCGGCCCCTAAAAAAAACATCATATAAAACGTAGAGGGACGTAGTTCACGATATAAAATGAAAAGAAAATGTTACAAGAAAAAGTGTAAACAAATAAAAATAAAGGAACATTTAGAGCTGCAGTGAAAGATATTAAAAGGTTGCAAGAAAAAAGTGTGAAATAAAATAAAAAGAAAGCTTAGGGACACAACGGGGAAAAAAAAACGATAAAAGGTTAAAATAAGTTTTGAAACTAAAATAAAACGGGGATATAAAAAAGGAGGAACAGGGACAC
>NC_084758.1:9531630-9594130 GCF_033978785.1 Entelurus aequoreus
AATGGTTTGAATAGGTTGAAAAATGTGGGAATTGTGCAACTTGGAAAAATGTCCCTTTGTTTTCAATGGGAACTACCTGGAAATGTGTGAATTTTGGGAAAAGGGGGAATTTTTGGAAAATGATTAGGAGCATGAATGTCCTGAATGAGCTGAATTGGTTGGTGTTGGAATTGTTTAAATCGGTCAAGAAATGTTGAATTAGTAACAGTTTTTAATAAAGATATTCCTGGAATTTCGGGAAAACCGGAAATGTTTCTAGTTCTTTAACCAACTCGGTTTTTGTCCTGAATATGAGGAGTGTTTTGACGGTGGAACGGTTGAAATGGGTTGAAAAATGTGAAAGGAGTAGTCCAACTTAAAGGTGGAAATAGGTTACAGAAGACGGGAATTCCTGGAAAAGTGTTGAATGTGGAAAAATGATAGTTTGAATTTCCAGTATGATTTGAATGTGTTGATGATGTTGGAATGGTTTGAATAGGTTGAAAAATGTGGGAATTGTGCAACTTGGAAAAATGTCCCATTGTTTTCAGTGGGAACTACCTGGAAATGTGTGAATTTTGGGAAAAGCGGGAAATTTTGGAGAATGAACATGAATGTCCTGAATGAGCTGAATTGGTTGGTGTTGGAATTGTTTAAATCGGTCAAGAAATGTTGAATTAGTAACAGTTTTTAATTAAGATATTCCTGGAATTTCGGGAAAACCGGAAATGTTTCTAGTTCTTTAACCAACTCGGTTTTTGTCCTGAATATGAGGAGTGTTTTGACGGTGGAACGGTTGAAATGGGTTGAAAAATGTGAAAGGAGTAGTCCAACTTAAAGGTGGAAATAGGTTTCAGAAGACGGGAATTCCTGGAAAAGTGTTGAATGTGGAAAAATGGTAGTTTGAATTTCCAGTATGATTTGAATGTGTTGATGATGTTGGAATGGTTTGAATAGGTTGAAAAATGTGGGAATTGTGCAACTTGGAAAAATGTCCCTTTGTTTTCAATGGGAACTACCTGGAAATGTGTGAATTTTGGGAAAAGGGGGAATTTTTGGAAAATGATTAGGAGCATGAATGTCCTGAATGAGCTGAATTGGTTGGTGTTGGAATTGTTTAAATCGGTCAAGAAATGTTGAATTAGTAACAGTTTTTAATAAAGATATTCCTGGAATTTCGGGAAAACCGGAAATGTTTCTAGTTCTTTAACCGACTCGGTTTTTGTCCTGAATATGAGGAGTGTTTTGACGGTGGAACGGTTGAAATGGGTTGAAAAATGTGAAAGGAGTAGTCCAACTTAAAGGTGGAAATAGGTTAGAGAAGACGGGAATTCCTGGAAAAGTGTTGAATGTGGAAAAATGGTAGTTTGAATTTCCAGTATGATTTGAATGTGTTGATGATGTTGGAATGGTTTGAATAGGTTGAAAAATGTGGGAATTGTGCAACTTGGAAAAATGTCCCTTTGTTTTCAATGGGAACTACCTGGAAATGTGTGAATTTTGGGAAAAGGGGGAATTTTTGGAAAATGATTAGGAGCATGAATGTCCTGAATGAGCTGAATTGGTTGGTGTTGGAATTGTTTAAATCGGTCAAGAAATGTTGAATTAGTAACAGTTTTTAATAAAGATATTCCTGGAATTTCGGGAAAACCGGAAATGTTTCTAGTTCTTTAACCAACTCGGTTTTTGTCCTGAATATGAGGAGTGTTTTGACGGTGGAACGGTTGAAATGGGTTGAAAAATGTGAAAGGAGTAGTCCAACTTAAAGGTGGAAATAGGTTACAGAAGACGGGAATTCCTGGAAAAGTGTTGAATGTGGAAAAATGATAGTTTGAATTTCCAGTATGATTTGAATGTGTTGATGATGTTGGAATGGTTTGAATAGGTTGAAAAATGTGGGAATTGTGCAACTTGGAAAAATGTCCCATTGTTTTCAGTGGGAACTACCTGGAAATGTGTGAATTTTGGGAAAAGCGGGAAATTTTGGAGAATGAACATGAATGTCCTGAATGAGCTGAATTGGTTGGTGTTGGAATTGTTTAAATCGGTCAAGAAATGTTGAATTAGTAACAGTTTTTAATTAAGATATTCCTGGAATTTCGGGAAAACCGGAAATGTTTCTAGTTCTTTAACCAACTCGGTTTTTGTCCTGAATATGAGGAGTGTTTTGACGGTGGAACGGTTGAAATGGGTTGAAAAATGTGAAAGGAGTAGTCCAACTTAAAGGTGGAAATAGGTTACAGAAGACGGGAATTCCTGGAAAAGTGTTGAATGTGGAAAAATGTTAGTTTGAATTTCCAGTATGATTTGAATGTGTTGATGATATTGGAATGGTTTGAATAGGTTGAAAAATGTGGGAATTGTGCAACTTGGAAAAATGTCCCATTGTTTTCAATGGGAACTACCTGGAAATGTGTGAATTTTGGGAAAAGGGGGAATTTTTGGAAAATGATTAGAAGCATGAATGTCCTGAATGAGCTGAATTGGTTGGTGTTGGAATTGTTTAAATCGGTCAAGAAATGTTGAATTAGTAACAGTTTTTAATTAAGATATTCCTGGAATTTCGGGAAAACCGGAAATGTTTCTAGTTCTTTAACCAACTCGGTTTTTGTCCTGAATATGAGGAGTGTTTTGACGGTGGAACGGTTGAAATGGGTTGAAAAATGTGAAAGGAGTAGTCCAACTTAAAGGTGGAAATAGGTTACAGAAGACGGAAATTCCTGGAAAAGTGTTGAATGTGGAAAAATGGTAGTTTGAATTTCCAGTATGATTTGAATGTGTTGATGATGCTGGAATGGTTTGAATAGGTTGAAAAATGTGGGAATTGTGCAACTTGGAAAAATGTCCCATTGTTTTCAATGGGAACTACCTGGAAATGTGTGAATTTTGGGAAAAGGGGGAATTTTTGGAAAATGATTAGGAGCATGAATGTCCTGAATGACGTGAATTGGTTGGTGTTGGAATTGTTTAAATCGGTCAAGAAATGTTGAATTAGTAACAGTTTTTAATTAAGATATTCCTGGAATTTCGGGAAAACCGGAAATGTTTCTAGTTCTTTAACCAACTCGGTTTTTGTCCTGAATATGAGGAGTGTTTTGACGGTGGAACAGTTGAAATGGGTTGAAAAATGTGAAAGGAGTAGTCCAACTTAAAGGTGGAAATAGGTTTCAGAAGACAGGAATTCCTGGAAAAGTGTTGAATGTGGAAAAATGGTAGTTTGAATTTCCAGTATGATTTGAATGTGTTGATGATGTTGGAATGGTTTGAATAGGTTGAAAAATGTGGGAATTGTGCAACTTGGAAAAATGTCCCATTGTTTTCAATGGGAACTACCTGGAAATGTGTGAATTTTGGGAAAAGGGGGAATTTTTGGAAAATGATTAGGAGCATGAATGTCCTGAATGAGCTGAATTGGTTGGTGTTGGAATTGTTTAAATCGGTCAAGAAATGTTGAATTAGTAACAGTTTTTAATAAAGATATTCCTGGAATTTCGGGAAAACCGGAAATGTTTCTAGTTCTTTAACCGACTCGGTTTTTGTCCTGAATATGAGGAGTGTTTTGACGGTGGAACGGTTGAAATGGGTTGAAAAATGTGAAAGGAGTAGTCCAACTTAAAGGTGGAAATAGGTTACAGAAGACGGGAATTCCTGGAAAAGTGTTGAATGTGGAAAAATGGTAGTTTGAATTTCCAGTATGATTTGAATGTGTTGATGATGTTGGAATGGTTTGAATAGGTTGAAAAATGTGGGAATTGTGCAACTTGGAAAAATGTCCCATTGTTTTCAGTGGGAACTACCTGGAAATGTGTGAATTTTGGGAAAAGCGGGAAATTTTGGAGAATGAACATGAATGTCCTGAATGAGCTGAATTGGTTGGTGTTGGAATTGTTTAAATCGGTCAAGAAATGTTGAATTAGTAACAGTTTTTAATTGAGATATTCCTGGAATTTCGGGAAAACCGGAAATGTTTCTAGTTCTTTAACCAACTCGGTTTTTGTCCTGAATATGAGGAGTGTTTTGACGGTGGAACGGTTGAAATGGGTTGAAAAATGTGAAAGGAGTAGTCCAACTTGAAGGTGGAAATAGGTTACAGAAGACGGGAATTCCTGGAAAAGTGTTGAATGTGGAAAAATGGTAGTTTGAATTTCCAGTATGATTTGAATGTGTTGATGATGTTGGAATGGTTTGAATAGGTTGAAAAATGTGGGAATTGTGCAACTTGGAAAAATGTCCCATTGTTTTCAATGGGAACTACCTGGAAATGTGTGAATTTTGGGAAAAGGGGGAATTTTTGGAAAATGATTAGAAGCATGAATGTCCTGAATGAGCTGAATTGGTTGGTGTTGGAATTGTTTAAATCGGTCAAGAAATGTTAAATTAGTAACAGATTTTAATTTAGAAATTCCTGGTACTTCAGGAAAACCGGAATTTGGTTCGGAACATGGGAAAGTGTTAGTTTGAATGTCCAGGATGAGTGGAGTATCATAATGTTGGAATGCTTTGAATAGGTTGGAAAATGTGGGAATTGTGCAACTTGTCCATTCATTTCAATGGGAACTTCCTGGAAATTTGGGAAAAAGCAAAACTTTTTTGGAAAATGATTAGGAGCAGGAATGTCCTGAATGAGGTGAATTGGTTGGTGTTGGAATTGTTTAAATCGGTCAAGAAATGTTGAATTAGTAACAGTTTTTAATTAAGATATTCCTGGAATTTCGGGAAAACCGGAAATGTTTCTAGTTCTTTAACCAACTCGGTTTTTGTCCTGAATATGAGGAGTGTTTTGACGGTGGAACGGTTGAAATGGGTTGAAAAATGTGAAAGGAGTAGTCCAACTTAAAGGTGGAAATAGGTTACAGAAGATGGGAATTCCTGGAAAAGTGTTGAATGTGGAAAAATGGTAGTTTGAATTTCCAGTAAGATTTGAATGTGTTGATGATGTTGGAATGGTTTGAATAGGTTGAAAAATGTGGGAATTGTGCAACTTGGAAAAATGTCCCATTGTTTTCAGTGGGAACTACCTGGAAATGTGTGAATTTTGGGAAAAGCGGGAAATTTTGGAGAATGAACATGAATGTCCTGAATGAGCTGAATTGGTTGGTGTTGGAATTGTTTAAATCGGTCAAGAAATGTTGAATTAGTAACAGTTTTTAATTAAGATATTCCTGGAATTTCGGGAAAACCGGAAATGTTTCTAGTTCTTTAACCAACTCGGTTTTTGTCCTGAATATGAGGAGTGTTTTGACGGTGGAACGGTTGAAATGGGTTGACAAATGTGAAAGGAGTAGTCCAACTTAAAGGTGGAAATAGGTTACAGAAGACAGGAATTCCTGGAAAAGTGTTGAATGTGGAAAAATGGTAGTTTGAATTTCCAGTATGATTTGAATGTGTTGATGATGTTGGAATGGTTTGAATAGGTTGAAAAATGTGGGAATTGTGCAACTTGGAAAAATGTCCCATTGTTTTCAGTGGGAACTACCTGGAAATGTGTGAATTTTGGGAAAAGGGGGAATTTTTGGAAAATGATTAGGAGCATGAATGTCCTGAATGAGCTGAATTGGTTGGTGTTGGAATTGTTTAAATCGGTCAAGAAATGTTGAATTAGTAACAGTTTTTAATTAAGATATTCCTGGAATTTCGGGAAAACCGGAAATGTTTCTAGTTCTTTAACCAACTCGGTTTTTGTCCTGAATATGAGGAGTGTTTTGACGGTGGAACGGTTGAAATGGGTTGAAAAATGTGAAAGGAGTAGTCCAACTTAAAGGTGGAAATAGGTTACAGAAGACGGGAATTCCTGGAAAAGTGTTGAATGTGGAAAAATGGTAGTTTGAATTTCCAGTATGATTTGAATGTGTTGATGATGTTGGAATGGTTTGAATAGGTTGAAAAATGTGGGAATTGTGCAACTTGGAAAAATGTCCCATTGTTTTCAATGGGAACTACCTGGAAATGTGTGAATTTTGGGAAAAGGGGGAATTTTTGGAAAATGATTAGAAGCATGAATGTCCTGAATGAGCTGAATTGGTTGGTGTTGGAATTGTTTAAATCGGTCAAGAAATGTTAAATTAGTAACAGATTTTAATTAAGAAATTCCTGGTACTTCAGGAAAACCGGAATTTGGTTCGGAACATGGGAAAGTGTTAGTTTGAATGTCCAGGATGAGTGGAGTATCATAATGTTGGAATGCTTTGAATAGGTTGAAAAATGTGGGAATTGTGCAACTTGTCCATTCATTTCAATGGGAACTTCCTGGAAATTTGGGAAAAAGCAAGACTTTTTTGGAAAATGATTAGGAGCAGGAATGTCCTGAATGAGGTGAATTGGTTGGTGTTGGAATTGTTTAAATCGGTCAAGAAATGTTCAATTAGTAACAGTTTTTAATTAAGATATTCCTGGAATTTCGGGAAAACCGGAAATGTTTCTAGTTCTTTAACCAACTCGGTTTTTGTCCTGAATATGAGGAGTGTTTTGACGGTGGAACGGTTGAAATGGGTTGAAAAATGTGAAAGTACTAGTCAGACTTAAGGCTGGAAATAGGTTACCAAAAAACGGGAATTCCTGGAAATGTGTTGAATGTGGAAAAATGGTAGTGTGAATTTCCAGGATGAGTGGAATGTGTTGATGTTGGAATGCTTTCAATCGGTTGGAAAATGTGGGAATTGTGCAACTTGGAAAAATGTCCCATTGTTTTCAGTGGGAACTACCTGGAAATGTGTGAATTTTGGGAAAAGCGGGAAATTTTGGAGAATGAACATGAATGTCCTGAATGAGCTGAATTGGTTGGTGTTGGAATTGTTTAAATCGGTCAAGAAATGTTGAATTAGTAACAGTTTTTAATTAAGATATTCCTGGAATTTCGGGAAAACCGGAAATGTTTCTAGTTCTTTAACCAACTCGGTTTTTGTCCTGAATATGAGGAGTGTTTTGACGGTGGAACGGTTGAAATGGGTTGAAAAATGTGAAAGGAGTAGTCCAACTTAAAGGTGGAAATAGGTTACAGAAGACGGGAATTCCTGGAAAAGTGTTGAATGTGGAAAAATGGTAGTTTGAATTTCCAGTATGATTTGAATGTGTTGATGATGTTGGAATGGTTTGAATAGGTTGAAAAATGTGGAAATTGTGCAACTTGGAAAAATGTCCCATTGTTTTCAATGTGTGAATTTTGGGAAAAGGGGGCATTTTGGGAAAATGATTAGGAGCATGAATGTCCTGAATGAGGTGAATTGGTTGGTGTTGGAATTGTTTAAATCGGTCAAGAAATGTTGAATTAGTAACAGTTTTTAATTAAGATATTCCTGGAATTTCGGGAAAACCGGGAATTTTTCTAGTTCTTTAACCAAATCGGTTTTTGTCCTGAATATGAGGAGTGTTTTGACGGTGGAACGGTTGAAATGGGTTGAAAAATGTGAAAGGAGTAGTCCAACTTAAGAAGGGTGGAAATGGGTTGCCAAAAAACGGGAAAAATGTCCCATTGTTTTCAATGGGAACTACCTGGAAATGTGTGAATTTTGGGAAAAGGGGGCATTTTTGGAAAATGATTAGGAGCATGAATGTCCTGAATGAGCTGAATTGGTTGGTGTTGGAATTGTTTAAATCGGTCAAGAAATGTTGAATTAGTAACAGATTTTAATTAAGAAATTCCTGGTACTTCGGGAAAACTGTGAATGTTTCTAGTTCTTTAACCAACTTGGTTGTTGTCCTGAATATGAGGAGTGTTTTGACGGTGGAAAGATTGAAATGGGTTGAAAAATGTGAAAGGAGTAGTCGAACTTAAGAAGGGTGGAAATGGGTTGCCAAAAAACGGGAATTCATGGAAATTTGTTAAATATGGAAAAATGGTAGTGTGAATTTCCAGGATGAGTTGAATGTGTTGGTGTTGGAATGGTTTAAATCTGTGGGAAGATGTGGTAATTTTGCAACTTGGAAAAATGCCCCATTCATTTCAATGGGAACTTCCTGGAAATTTGGGAATTCTGGGAAAAGCGGGATTTTTTGGAAAATTATTAGGAACATTAATGTCCTGAATGAGCTGAATTGGTTGGTGTTGGAATTGTTTAAATTGGTCAAGAAATGTTAAATTAGTAACAATTTTTAATTGAGAAATTCCTGGAATTTCGGTACAACCGGGAATTTTTCTAGGTCTTTAACGAACATTTTTTTTATCCTGAATATAAGGACTGTTTTGACGGTGGAACAGTTGAAATGGGTTGAAAAATGTGAAAGGAGTAGTCAAACTTAAGGGTGGAAATAAGTTACAGAATACGGGAATTCCTGGAAAAGTGTTGAATGTGAAAAAATGGTAGCTTGAATGTCCAGGATGAGTTGAATATGTTGATGATGTTAGAATGGCTTGAATAAGTTGAAAAATGTGGGAATTGTGCAACTTGGAAAAATGTCCCATTCATTTCAATGGGAATTACCTGGAAATGGGTGAATTTTGGGAAAATCAGGAATTTTTGGAAAATTATTAGGAGCATGAATGTCCTGAATGAGCTGAATTGGTTGGTGTTGGATTTGTTTATAGCGGTCAAGAAATGATGAATTATTAACCAATTTTAATTGAGAAATTCCTGGGATTTCGGGAAAATCTGAATTTTCTTTTATTTCCTGAACCAACTCGTTTTTTTTCCTGAATATGAGGAGTTTTTTGTCAGTGAAAAAGTTGAAATGGGTTGAAAAATGTGAAAGTACTAGTCAAATTTAAGGCTGGAAATAGGTTACCAAAAAACGGGAATTCCTGGAAATGTGTTGAATGTGGAAAAATGGTAGTGTGAATTTCCAGGATGAGTGGAATGTGTTGATGTTGGAATGCTTTCAATCGGTTGGAAAATGTGGGAATTGTGCAACTTGGAAAAATGTCCCATTGTTTTCAGTGGGAACTACCTGGAAATGTGTGAATTTTGGGAAAAGCGGGAAATTTTGGAGAATGAACATGAATGTCCTGAATGAGCTGAATTGGTTGGTGTTGGAATTGTTTAAATCGGTCAAGAAAGGTTCAATTAGTAACAGTTTTTAATTAAGACATTCCTGGAATTTCGGGAAAACCGGAAATTTTTGTAGTTCTTTAACCAATTTGGTTTTTATCCTGAATATGAGGAGTGTTTTGACGGTGGAACGGTTGAAATGGGTTGAAAAATGTGAAAGGAGTAGTCCAACTTAAGGGTGGAAATAGGTTACGGAAGACGGGAATTCCTGGAAAAGTGTTGAATGTGTAAAAATGGTCGTTTAAATGTCCAGGATGAGTTGAATATGTTGATGATGTTGGAATGGTTTGAATAGGTTGAAAAATGTGGGAATTGTTCAACTTGGAAAAATGCCCCATTCATTTGAATGGGAACTTCCTGGAAATGTGTGAATTTTGGGAAAAACTGGATTTTTTGGAAAATGATTAGGAGCATGAATGTCCTGAATGAGCTTAATTGTTTGGTGTTGGAATTGTTTAAATCGGTCAAGAAATGTTGAATTAGTAACAGTTTTTAATTGAGAAATTACTGGAATTTCGGGAAAACAGGAAATGTTTCTGGTTCTTTAACCAACTTGGTTTTTGTCCTGAATATGAGGAGTGTTTTGACGTTTGAACTGTTGAAATGGGTTGAAAAATGTGAAAGGAGTAGTCAAACTTAAGAAGGGTGGAAATGGGATATCAAAAAACGTGATTTCCTGGAAAAGTGTTGAATGTGGAAAAAAGATAGTTTGAATTTCCAGGATGATTTGAATGTGTTGATGTTGGAATGGTTTCAATCGGTGGGAAAATGGGGTAATTGTGCAACTTTGATAACAATGCCCCATTGTTTTCAATGGGAACTACCTGGAAATGTGGTAATTTTGGGAAAAGCGGGAATTTTGGGAAAATGATTAGGAGCATGAATGTCCTGAATGAGCTGAATTGGTTGGTGTTGGAATTGTTTAAATCGGTCAAGAAATGTTGAATTAGTAACAGTTTTTAATTGAGAAATTCCTGGAATTTCAGGAAAACCGGAAATGTTTCTAGTTCTTTAATCAACTTTTTTTTTTGTCCTGAATATGAGGAGTGTTTTGACAGTGAAACGGTTGAAATGGGTTGAAAAATGTGAAAGGAGTAGTCCAACTTAAGAAGGGTGGAAATGGGTTACCAAAAAACGGCAATTCCTGGAAATTTGTTGAATGTGGAAAAAGGATAGTTTGAATGTCCAGGATAATTTGAATGTGTTGATGTTGGAATGGTTTCAACCGTTTGGAAAATGTGGGAATTGTGCAACTTGTAAAAATGTCCCATTGTTTTCAATGGGAACTACCTGGAAATGTGTGAATTTTGGGAAAAGTGGGAATTTTTGGAAAATGAATAGGAGCATGAATGTCCTGAATGAGCTGAATTGGTTGGTGTTGGAATTGTTTAAATCGGTCAAGAAATGTTGAATTACTTACAGTTTTTAATTGAGAAATTCCTGGAATTTCGGTAAAACCGGGATTTGTTTTAGTTCCTTGACCAAATTGGTTTTTGTCCTGAATACGAGGAGTGTTTTGACGGTGGAACGGTTGAAATGGGTTGAAAAATATGAAAGGAGTAGTCAAACTTAAGAAGGGTGGAAATGGGTTACCAAAAAATGTGATTTCCTGGAAAATTGTTGAATGTGGAAAAAGGATAGTTTGAATGTCCAGGATGATTTGAATGTGTTGATGTTGGAATGGTTTAAATCTGTGGGAAAATGTGGGAATTGTGCAACTTGGAAAAATGTCCCATTCATTTCAATGGGAACTTCCTGGAAATTTGGGAATTTTGGGAAAAGTGGGATTTTTTGGAAAATGATTAGGAGCATGAATGTCCTAAATGAGCTGAAATGTTTGGTGTTGGAATTGTTTAAATCGGTCAAGAAATATTAAATTAGTAACAGTTTTTAATTAAGAAATTCCTGGAATTTCGGGAAAACGGGAAATGTTTCTAGTTCTTTAACCAACTTGGTTTTTGTCCTGAATATGAGGAGTGTTTTGACGGTGGAACAATTGAAATGGGTTGACAAATGTGAAAGGGGTAGTCCAACTTAAGAAGGGTGGAAATGGGATACCAGAAAACGGGAATTCCTGGAAAAGTGTTGAATGTGGAAAAAGGATAGTTTGAATGTCCAGGATGAGTTGAATATGTTGATGATGTTGGAATGCTTTCAATCGGTTGAACATGTGGGAATTGTGCAACTTGGATAAATGTCCCATTGTTTTCAATGGGAACTTCCTGGAAATGTGTTAATTTTGGGAAAAGCGAGATTTTTTTGTAAAATGATTAGAAGCATGAATGTCCTGAATGAGCTGAATTGGTTGGTGTTGGAATTGTTTAAATCGGTCAAGAAATGTTGAATTACTTACAGTTTTTAAATTGAGAAATTCCTGGAATTTCAGGAAAACTGGAAATGTTTCTAGTTCTTTAACCAACTTTTTTTAAATCCTGAATATGAGGAGTGTTTTGACGGTGGAACGGTTGAAATGGGTTGAAAAATGTGAAAGGAGTAGTCCAACTTAAGAAGGGTGGAAATGGGTTACCAAAAAACGGGAATTCGTGGAAATTTGTTGAATGTGGAAAAATGGTAGTGTGAATTTCCAGGATGAGTGGAATGTGTTGATGTCAAAATGGTTTCAATCGGTGGAAAAATGTGGGAATTGTGTATTTTGGAAACATGTCCCATTGTTTTCAATGGGAACTACCTGGAAATGTGTTAGTTTTGGGAAAAACGGGAATTTTTGGAAAATGAATAGGAGCATGAATGTCCTGAATGAGCTGAATTGGTTGGTGTTGGAATTGTTTAAATCGGTCAAGAAATGTTGAATTACTTACAGTTTTTAATTGAGAAATTCCTGGAATTTCGGTAAAACCGGGATTTGTTTTAGTTCCTTGACCAAATTGGTTTTTGTCCTGAATACGAGGAGTGTTTTGACGGTGGAACGGTTGAAATGGGTTGAAAAATATGAAAGGAGTAGTCAAACTTAAGAAGGGTGGAAATGGGTTACCAAAAAATGTGATTTCCTGGAAAATTGTTGAATGTGGAAAAAGGATAGTTTGAATGTCCAGGATGATTTGAATGTGTTGATGTTGGAATGGTTTAAATCTGTGGGAAAATGTGGGAATTGTGCAACTTGGAAAAATGTCCCATTCATTTCAATGGGAACTTCCTGGAAATTTGGGAATTTTGGGAAAAGTGGGATTTTTTGGAAAATGATTAGGAGCATGAATGTCCTAAATGAGCTGAAATGTTTGGTGTTGGAATTGTTTAAATCGGTCAAGAAATATTAAATTAGTAACAGTTTTTAATTAAGAAATTCCTGGAATTTCGGGAAAACGGGAAATGTTTCTAGTTCTTTAACCAACTTGGTTTTTGTCCTGAATATGAGGAGTGTTTTGACGGTGGAACAATTGAAATGGGTTGACAAATGTGAAAGGGGTAGTCCAACTTAAGAAGGGTGGAAATGGGATACCAGAAAACGGGAATTCCTGGAAAAGTGTTGAATGTGGAAAAAGGATAGTTTGAATGTCCAGGATGAGTTGAATATGTTGATGATGTTGGAATGCTTTCAATCGGTTGAACATGTGGGAATTGTGCAACTTGGATAAATGTCCCATTGTTTTCAATGGGAACTTCCTGGAAATGTGTTAATTTTGGGAAAAGCGAGATTTTTTTGTAAAATGATTAGAAGCATGAATGTCCTGAATGAGCTGAATTGGTTGGTGTTGGAATTGTTTAAATCGGTCAAGAAATGTTGAATTACTTACAGTTTTTAAATTGAGAAATTCCTGGAATTTCAGGAAAACTGGAAATGTTTCTAGTTCTTTAACCAACTTTTTTTAAATCCTGAATATGAGGAGTGTTTTGACGGTGGAACGGTTGAAATGGGTTGAAAAATGTGAAAGGAGTAGTCCAACTTAAGAAGGGTGGAAATGGGTTACCAAAAAACGGGAATTCGTGGAAATTTGTTGAATGTGGAAAAATGGTAGTGTGAATTTCCAGGATGAGTGGAATGTGTTGATGTCAAAATGGTTTCAATCGGTGGAAAAATGTGGGAATTGTGTATTTTGGAAACATGTCCCATTGTTTTCAATGGGAACTACCTGGAAATGTGTTAGTTTTGGGAAAAACGGGAATTTTTGGAAAATGATTAGGAGCATGAATGTCCTGAATGAGCTGAATTGGTTGGTGTTGGAATTGTTTAAATCGGTCAAGAAATGTTGAATTAGTAACAGTTTTTAATTGAGAAATTACTGGAATTTCGGGAAAACAGGAAATGTTTCTGGTTCTTTAACCAACTTGGTTTTTGTCCTGAATATGAGGAGTGTTTTGACGTTTGAACTGTTGAAATGGGTTGAAAAATGTGAAAGGAGTAGTCGAACTTAAGGCTGGAAATAAGTTACCAAAAAACCGGAATTCCTGGAAATGTGTTGAATGTGGAAAAATGTTAGTTTGAATTTCCAGGATGAGTTGAATATGTTGATGTTGGAAAGGTTTGAAAAGGTTGAAAAATGTGGGAATTGTGGAAGTTTGAAAAATGGCCAATTAATTTTGAATGGGGAAAATGCAAAAAAAAAGGAATTATGGGAAATCCAGGAATTTTTTTAGAACTGTTGAAGTAGAGCACACAATTCCTGAACAGACTGAATATTTTGAAGTTGGAACAGTTTGAATCGGATGAAAAATGTGGAAATTGTGGAACTTTGAAGAATGTCCCATTGATTTCAATGGGAATTTCAGAAAAAAAAAAGGTAATTTCGGGAAAAGCGGGAATTTTTTTTTGAAACAGTGAAAAAAACGTGAATGGTGTGAATGAGTTGAAATGGTGGGTATTGGAATTTTTCAAATCGGTTGAGAAATGTTGAAGTAGTAACATGTTGATTTGAGAAATAGTACTACAGAATTCCTGGAATTTCGGGAAAACCGGGAATTATTCCAGTTCAAAGAACAACTTCGTTTTGGTGTCGTTATTTAGAGGAATGTTTTGACAGTAGAAAGGTTCAAGTGGATTAAACAAGGTGGGAGGAGTAGTCGCCAGAAAAAAGGGTGGAAATAGGGCTTTGGAAAAGCAGGAATTCTGGAAAATCCTGGAATTTTTTTGAACTTGGATGACGGTCATTTCAATTTCCAGGATGGTGAAATGTGTTGAAGGTGGAATGGTTTGAATCGGTTAAAAAATATGGGAATTGTTTGAAAGTTTGAAAAGTGAACAATTAATTTTGAATGGGGAAAATTAAACAAAAAAGGAATTATGGGAAATCCGGGAATTTTTTGTATAATTGTTGAAGTAGAGCACACAATTTCCAAACAGGCTTAATATGTCAAAGTTGTAACGGTTTGAATCATAAGAAAAATGTGGGAATTGTGGAACTTTGAAGAATGTCCCATTCTTTTCAATTGATTTCCCAAAAATTGGGAAATTTCTGGAAAAGCGGGAAATTTTTGGAAAATGATAAAAACCTTGAATGGTCTGCATGAGTTAAGTTAATGTAAAGTGGTAATTGTTTTCTTTTGGCGCCACCTAGTTGCCAGAATAATGAAGTTAAGCTCATGACGCAGTAAGTTGAACGAAGCGGACACGTTACTTACTGGATAGCATGTTTACCTTTTGTAAATGACTTTAGTAGAATACAAATAATTGTGTGCTTATTGGAGGACATTTAGATGTTAACTGGCTGTCAAGTTCTGCACACAAGTAAACACTCAGCAGGATTGCTTGTATCGCACATTATATCACACACAAGTAAACACTCTGCAGGACTGCTTGTATCGCACATGATATCACACGCAAGTAAACACTCTGCAGGACTGCTTGTATCGCACATGATATCACACACAAGTAAACACTCTGCAGGACTGCTTGTATCGCACATGATATCACACACAAGTAAACACTCTGCAGGATTGCTTGTATCGCACATGATATCACACACAAGTAAACACTCTGCAGTATTGCTTGTATCGCACATGATATCACACACAAGTAAACACTCTGCAGGATAGCTTGTATCGCACATGATATCACACACAAGTAAAAACTCTGCAGGACTGCTTGCATCGCACATGATATCACACACAAGTAAACACTATGCAGGACTGCTTGCATCGCACATGATATCACACACAAGTAAACACTCTGCAGGACTGCTTGTATCACACATGATATCACACACAAGTAAACACGCTGCAGGACTGCTTGTATCGCACATGATATCACACACAAGTAAACACTCTGCAGGACTGCTTGAATCGCACATGATATCACACACAAGTAAACACTCTGCAGGACTGCTTGTATCGCACATGATATCACACGCAAGTAAACACTCTGCAGGACTGCTTGTATCGCACATGATATCACACACAAGTAAACACTCTGCAGGACTGCTTGTATCGTACATGATATCACACACAAGTAAACACTCTGCAGGACTGCTTGTATCGCACGTGATATCACACACAAGTAAACACTCTGCAGGACTGATTGTATCGCACATGACATCACACACAAGTAAACACTCTGCAGAACTGCTTGTATCACACATGATATCACACACAAGTAAACACTCTGCAGAACTGCCTGTATCACACATGATATCACACACAAGTAAACACTCTGCAGGACTGCTTGTATCGCACATGATATCACACACAAGTAAACACTCTGCAGGACTGCTTGTATCGCACATGATATCACACACAAGTAAATACTCTGCAGAACTGCATGTATTTCACATGATATCACACACAAGTAAACACTCTGCAGGCCTGCTTGTATCGCACATGCTATCACACACAAGTAAACACTCTGCACGACTTATTTTATCACACATGATATCACACACAAGTAAACACTCTGCAGAACTGCTTGTATCACACATGATATCACACACAAGTAAACACTCTGCAGAACTGCTTGTATCACACATGATATTGCAACAAGTAAACACTCAGCAGGACTGCTTGTATCGCACATGATATCACAAGCAAGTAAACACTCTGCAGGACTGCTTGTATCGCACATGATATCACACACAAGTAAACACTCTGCAGGACTGCTTGTATCACACATGATATCACACACAAGTAAACACTCTGCAGGACTGCTTGTATCGCACATGATATCACACACAAGTAAACACTCTGCAGAACTGCTTGTATTGCACATGATATCACACACAAGTAAACACTCTGCAGAACTGCTTGTATTGCACATGATATCACACACAAGTAAACACTCTGCAGGCCTGCTTGTATCGCACATGCTATCACACACAAGTAAACACTCTGCACGACTTATTTTATCACACATGATATCACACACAAGTAAACACTCTGCAGGACTGCTTGTATCACACATGATATTGCAACAAGTAAACACTCAGCAGGACTGCTTGTATCGCACATGATATCACAAGCAAGTAAACACTCTGCAGGACTGATTGTATCGCACATGATATCACACACAAGTAAACACTCTGCAGGACTGCTTGTATCGCACATGATATCACAAGCAAGTAAACACTCTGCAGGACTGCTTGTATCGCACATGATATCACACACAAGAAAACACTCTGCAGGACTTATTTGATCACACATGATATCACACACAAGTAAACACTCTGCAGGACTGCTTGTATCGCACATGATATCACACACAAGTAAACACTCTGCACGACTTATTTTTTCACACATGATATCACACACAAGTAAACACTCTGCAGGACTGCCTGCATCACACATGATATTGCAACAAGTAAACACTCTGCATGACTAATTGTATCGCACATGATATCACACACAAGTAAACACTCTGCAGCACTGCCTGTATCACACATTATATCACACACAAGTAAACACTCTGCAGGACTGCCTGTATCACACATGATATTGCAACAAGTAAACACTCGGCAGGACTGCTTGTATCGCACATGATATCACACACAAGTAAACACTCTGCAGGACTGCCTGTATCACACATGATATTGCAACAAGTAAACACTCTGCATGACTAATTGTATCGCACATGATATCACACACAAGTAAACACTCTGCAGGACTGCCTGTATCACACAAGATATCACACACAAGTAAACACTCTGCAGGACTGCCTGTATCACACATGATATTGCAACAAGTAAACACTCGCAGGACTGCTTGTATCGCACAATATATCACACACAAGTAAACACTCTGCAGGACTGCCTGTATCACCCATGATATTGCAACAAGTAAACACTCTGCAGGACTGCTTGTATCCTACATGATATCACACACAAGTAAACACTCTGCAGGACTGCCTGTATCACACATGATATTGCAACAAGTAAACACTCTGCAGGACTGCTTGTATCCCACATGATATCACACACAAGTAAACACTCTTTAGGACTGCCTGTATCACACATGATATTGCAACAAGTAAACACTCTGCAGGACTGCTTGTAGCCCACATGATATCACACACAAGTAAACACTCTTTAGGACTGCCTGTATCACACATGATATTGCAACAAGTAAACACTCTGCAGGACTGCTTGTATCCCACATGATATCACACACAAGTAAACACTCTTTAGGACTGCCTGTATCCCACATGATATTGCAACAAGTAAACACGCTGCAGGACTGCTTAAATCGCACATGACATCACACAAAAGTAAAAACTCTGCAGAACTGCTTGTATCGCACATGACATCACACAAAAGTAAAAACTCTGCAGGACTGCTTGTATCGCATATGATATCACACATAAGTAAACACTTTGCACGACTTATTTTATCACACATGATATCACACACAAGTAAACACTCTTCAGAACTGCTTGTATCCCAAATGATATTGCAACAAGTAAACACTCAGCAGGACTGCTTGTATCGCACGTAATATCACACACAAATAAAAACATTGCACCATTGTGTGTATTGCACATGGTATCATACACAAGTAAAACTCTGCAGTACTGCTTGTATCACACATGATATTACACACAATTAAACACTTAGCAGGACTGTTTATATCGCACATGATATCACACACAAGTAAACACGTTACATGACTGCTTGTATCGCACATGAAATCACACACAAGTAAACACGTAACAGGACTGCTTGTATCGCACACAATATCACACACAAGTAAACATTCTGCAGGACTGCTTGTATCACATATGATATCGCACACAAGTAAACACGCTGCAGAACTGTTTGTATTGCACATGATATCACCCACAAACACTCGGCAGGACTGCTTGTATCGCACATGATATCACACACAATTTAACACTTTACAGGACTGCTTATATAGCACATGATATCACACATAAGTAAACACTTTGCATGACTAATTGTATCGCACATGATATCACACACAAGTAAACACTCTGCAGGACTGCCTGTATCCCACATGATATTGCAACAAGTAAACACTCGGCAGGACTGCTTGTATCGCACATGACATCACACAAAAGTAAAAACTCTGCAGGACTGCTTGTATCGCACATGATATCACACACAAGCAAACACTCTGCACGACTTATTTTATCACACATGATATCACACACAAGTAAACACTCTGCAGGACTGCCTGCATCCCACATGATATTGCAACAAGTGAACACTCGGCAGGACTGCTTGTATCGCACATGACATCACACAAAAGTAAAAACTCTGCAGGACTGCTTGTATTGCACATGATATCACACACAAGTAAACACTCTGCAGGACTGCTTGCATCCCACATGATATTGCAACAAGTAAACACTCGGCAAGACTGCTTGTATCGCACATGACATCACACACACAAGTAAACACTCTGCACGACTTATTTTATCACACATGATATCACACACAAGTAAACACTCTGCAGGACTGCTTGTATCACACATGATATTGCAACAAGTAAAAACTTGGCAGGGCTGCTTGTATCGCACATGACATCACACAAATGTAAAAACTCTGCATGACTGCTTGTATCGCACATGATATCACACACAAGTAAACACTCTGCACGACTTATTTTATCACACATGATATCACACACAAGTAAACACTCTGCAGGACTGCTTGTATCGCACATGATATCACACGCAAGGAAACACTCTGCAGGACATCTTGTATCACACATGATATCGCACACAAGTAAACACTCTGCAGGACTGTTTGTATTGCACATGATATCACACACAAACACTCGGCAGGACTGCTTGTATCGCACATGATATCAAGCACAATTCAACACTTTAAAGGATTGCTTATACAGCACATGGCATCACACACAAGTAAACACTTTGCATGACTATTTGTATCGCACATGATATCACACACAAGTAAACACTCTGCAGGACTGCCTGTATCCCACATGATATTGCAACAAGTAAACACTCGGCAGGACTGCTTGTATCGCACATGACAACACACAAAAGTAAAAACTCTGCAGGACTGCTTGTATCGCACATGATATCACACACAAGCAAACACTCTGCACGACTTATTTTATCACACATGATATCACACACAAGTAAACACTCTGCAGGACTGCCTGCATCCCACATAATATTGCAACAAGTGAACACTCGGCAGGACTGCTTGTATCGCACATGACATCACACAAAAGTAACAACTCTGCAGGACTGCTTGTATCGCACATGATATCACACACAAGTAAACACTCTGCAGGACTGCCTGTATCCCACATGATATTGCAACAAGTAAACACTCGGCAGGACTGCTTGTATTGCACATGATATCCCACACAAGTAAACACTCTGCAGGACTGTTTGTATTGCACATGATATTGCAACAAGTAAACACTCAGCATGACTGTTTGTATCACACATGATATCACACACAAGTAAACACTCTGCAGGACTGCCTGTATCCCACATGATATTGCAACAAGTAAACACTCGGCAGGACTGCTTGTATTGCACATGATATCACACACAAGTAAACACTCTGCAGGACTGTTTGTATTGCACATGATATTGCAACAAGTAACCACTCAGCATGACTGTTTGTATCACACATGATATCACACACAAGTAAACACTCTGCAGGACTGCCTGTATCGCACATGATATTGCAACAAGTAAACACTCGCGGCAGGACCGCTTGTATCGCACATGATATCACACACAAGTAAACACTCTGCAGGACTGTTTGTATTGCACATGATATTGCAACAAGTAAACACTCTGCAGGACTGCTTGTATCACACATGATATCACACACAAGTAAACACTCTGCAGGACTGCCTGTATCCCACATGATATTGCAACAAGTAAACACTCGGCAGGACTGTTTGTATTGCACATGATATCACACACAAACACACGGCAGGACTGCTTGTATTGCACATGATATCAAGCACAATTCAACACTTTACAGGATTGCTTATATAGCACATGATATCACACACAAGTAAACACTTTGCATGACTGATTGTATCGCACATGATATCACACACAAGTAAACACTCTGCAGGACTGCCTGTATCCCACATGATATTGCAACAAGTAAACACTCGGCAGGACTGTTTGTATCGCACATGACATCACACAAAAGTAAAAACTCTGCAGGACTGCTTGTATCGCACATGATATCACACACAAGTAAACACTCTGCACGACTTATTTTATCACAAATGATATCACACACAAGTAAACACTCTGCAGGACTGCTTGTATCACACATGATATTGCAACAAGTAAAAACTCGGCAGGACTGTTTGTATCGCACATGACATCACACAAATGTAAAAACTCTGCAGGACTGCTTGTATCGCACATGATATCACACACAAGTAAACACTCTGCCCGACTTATTTTATCACACATGATATCACACACAAGTAAACACTCGGCAGGACTGCTTGTATCGCACATGATATCACACGCAAGTAAACACTCTAAAAACACAATATATACATTATATATCAATATAGATCAATACAGTCTGAAGGGATACAGTCCGTAAGCACACATGTTTGTATTTCATTATGCAAAAAATAATAATAATAATAATAATTATAATTTAACCCCCTCCCCCCACACACCCCCGGTCCGTGGGACACATTTTCAAGCGTTAACCGGTCCGCAGCGACAAAAAGGTTGGGGACCACAGCCCTAAAAGATACTTTTATACTTTATTTAGTAGATTTAATATTGAAATAGCTTCAAAATAGTGACTACAAAACAGTGGAATATGAGACAGCAGTTTTTGTGAAAGTGACATTCTGTGTCATTGAGGGTTTTTTTCAAGATGCTGTGAATGCGAGTCTTTATGATGCTGACAGTGATGATAATAATAACATCAACAACTAGATCAGGCAATTCCTGAAGGAATTGTGTGTGAATGCTCCAATGCTGAAGTTGAAGTGAAATACTGACAGAATGTGGTATGAATGTAAGAATAGTCTGACTGTTGGAATGCTTTGAATGCTGAAGACTTTGAATTTCCAGGAAAAACAGAATTTGGTTTGGAACTTGGGAAAGTGTTAGTTTGAACGTCCAGGATACGTGGAATGTGTTGATGTTGGAATGGCTTGAATAGGTTGAAAAATGTGGGAATTGTGCGACTTGGAAAAATGTCCCATGCATTTCAATGGGAACTTCCTGGAAATTTAGGAATTTGGGGAAAAGCAGAATTGTTTTGAAAATGATTAGGAGTATGAATGTCCTCAATGAGCTGAATTGTTTGGTGTTGGAATCGTTTAAATCGGTCAAGAAATGTTGAAGTAGTAACAGTTTTTAATTGACAAATTCCTGGAATTTCGGGAAAAACGAGATTTGTTTCTGGTTCTTTAACCAACTTGGTTTTTGTCCTGAATATGAGGAGTGTTTTGACGGTGGAACGGTTGAAATTGGTTGAAAATTGTTGTAGTCGAACTTTAAATAGGTTACCAAAAAACAGGAAATTTGTTGAATGTGGAAAAATGGTAGTTTGAATGTCCAGGATGAGTGAAATGTGTTGAAGGTGGAAGGGTTTGAATGGGTTGAAACATTAAGAATTGTGGAAGTTTGAAAAATGGCCAATTCATTTTGAATGGGGAAAATGCCAAGAAAAATAAGTGATACATGGGAAATTAGGGAATTTGTTTATAATTGTTGAAGTAAAGCACACAATTCCTGAACAGACTGAATATTTTGAAGTTGGAACAGTCCGAATAAGATTAAAAATGTGGGAATTGTGGAACTATGAAGAATGTCCGATTGATTTTAATGGGGATTTCAGCAAAAAAATGGGAATTTTGGGAAAAGCGTGAATTTTTTTGAAAATGGTAAAAAACTTTAGTTGAAATGGTTGGTGTTGGAATTTTTCAAATCGGTCAAGAAAAGTTGAAGTATTAAATTGTTGAATTGAGAAACGGTATTACGTAATTCCTGGAATTACGTGAAAAATCGGGAATTTTTCCAGTTAAAAAAAACAAATGTGTTTTTTGGTCCTGATTAAGCGGAATGTTTTGATGGTAGAACGGTTTAAGTGGGTTAAAAAATGTGGAAGGAGTAGTCACCAGAAAAAGGGTGGAAATAGGGTTTGGAAAACCAGGAATTCTGGAAAACCCCGGAATTGTTTTTTACTTAAAAAAAAAACTTTGAATGTCCAGGATACGTGGAATGTGTTGATGTTGGAATGGCTTGAATAGGTTGAAAAATGTGGGAATTGTGCGACTTGGAAACATTTCCCATGCATTTCAATGGGAACTTCCTGGAAATTTGGGAATTTGGGGAAAAGCAGAATTGTTTTGAAAATGATTAGGAGTATGAATGTCCTGAGTGAGCTGACTTGGTTGGTGTTGGAATCGTTTAAATCGGTCAAGAAATGTTGAAGTAGTAACAGTTTTTAATTGACAAATTCCTGGAATTTCGGGAAAAACGAGATTTGTTTCTAGTTCCTTAACCGACTTGGTTTTTGTCCTGAATACGAGGAGTGTTTTGACGGTGCAACGGTTGAAATTGGTTGAAAATTGTGAAAGGAGTAGTCCAACTTAAGAAGGGTGGAAATAGGTTACCAAAAAACAGGAAATTTGTTGAATGTGGAAAAACGGTAGTTTGAATGTCCAGGATGAGTGAAATGTGTTGAAGGTGGAATGGTTTGAATGGGTTGAAACATTAAGAATTGTGGAAGTTTGAAAAATGGCCAATTCATTTTGAATGGGGAAAATGCCAAGAAAAATAAATGATACATGGGAAATCAGGGAATTTGTTTATAATTGTTGAAGTAAAGCACACAATTCCTGAACAGACTGAATATTTTGAAGTTGGAACAGTCTGAATAAGATTAAAAATGTGGGAATTGTGGAACTATGAAGAATGTCCGATTGATTTTAATGGGGATTTCAGCAAAAAAATGGGAATTTTGGGAAAAGCGGGAATTTTTTTGAAAATGGTAAAAAACTCTAGTTGAAATGGTTGGTGTTGGAATTTTTCAAATCGGTCAAGAAATGTTGAAGTATTAAATTGTTGAATTGAGAAACGGTATTACGTAACTCCTGGGATTACGTGAAAAATCGGGAATTTTTCCAGTTAAAAAAAACAAATTTGTTTTTTGGTCCTGATTAAGCGGAATGTTTTGATGGTAGAACGGTTGAAGTGGGTTAAAAAATGTGGACGGAGTAGTCGCCAGAAGAAGGCTGGAAATAGGGTTTGGAAAACCAGGAATTATGGAAAACCCTGGAATTGTTTTTTATTTAAAAAAAAAAAAAAGTTTGAATTTCCAGGATACGTGGAATGTGTTGATGTTGGAATGACTTGAATAGGTTGAAAAATGTAAGAATTGTGCGACTAGGAAACATTTCCCATGCATTTCAATGGGAACTTCCCGGAAATTTGGGAATTTGGGGAAAAGCAGAATTGTTTTGAAAATTATTAGGAGTATGAATGTCCTGAATGAGCTGAATTGGTTGGTGTTGGAATTGTGTAAATCGGTCAAGAAATGTTGAAGTAGTAACAGTTTTTAATTGAGAAATTCCTGGAATTTCGGGAAAAACGAGATTTGTTTCTAGTTCCTTAACCGACTTGGTTTTTGTCCTGAATATGAGGAGTGTTTTGATGGTGGAACGGTTGAAATGGGTTGAAAAATGTGAAAGGAGTAGTCCAACTTAAGAAGGGTGGAAATAGATTACCAAAACACAGGAAATTTGTTGAATTTGGAAAAATGGTAGTTTGAATGTCCAGGATGAGTGAAATGTGTTGAAGGTGGAATGGTTTGAATGGGTTGAAACATTTGGGAATTGTGGAAGTTTGAAAAATGGCCAATTCATTTTGAATGGGGAAAATGCCAAAGAAAAAATGATAAATGGGAAATCTGGGAATTTGTTTATAATTGTTGAAGTAAAGCACACACTTCCTGAACAGACTGAATATTTTGAAGTTGGAACAGTTTGAATAAGATTAACAATTTGGGAATTGTGGAACTTTGAAGAATGTCCCATTGATTTCAATGGGAATTTCAGAAAAAAATGGGAATTTCAGGAAAAGCGGGAATTTTTTTGAAAATGGTAAAAAACTCGAATGGTGTGAATGAGTTGAAATGGTTGTGTTGGGATTTTTCAAATCGGTCAAGAAATGTTGAAGTATTAAATTGTTTGATTGAGAAATGGTATTACAGAATTCCTGGAATTACTGGATAATCGGGAATTTTTCCAGTTAAAAAAAAAAATGTGTTTTTGATCCTGATTAAGAGGAATGTTTTGATGGTTGAACGGTTGAAGTGGGTTAAAAAATGTGGAAGGAGTAATCGCCAGAAAAAGGGTGGAAATAGGGTTTGGAAAACCAGGAATTCTGGAAAACCCTGGAATTTGTTTTAACTTTAAAATAGTTTGAATATCCAGGATGAGTTGAATGTGTTGATGGGGGAATGGTTTGAATCGAGTGAAAAATTTGGAAATGGTGGAAGTTTGAAAAATGGCCAATTTATTTTGAATGGGGAAAACGTCCCGGAAAACCCGGAATTCTGGGAAATGTGGGAATTTTTGGTATTTGTCAAGGGAAAGCCTGCGATTCCCGAATAGGCTGAACAGTTTGAAGGTGGAACGGTTTGAATCGGGTAAAAAATGTGGAAGGTAGAGCGCGCCAAAATGTGAACAAGAAGAAGAAGAAGAAGAAGAAGAAAAAGCATATGTGTGAATGTTTTGGAGCATTCACACTATAATAAAAAAGTAGTTGATGGTGTAACATTATTACAAAGTGTTACAAATAGGATGAAAGTAAACTGCAGTAACTTCAGCTTTTGAACTGTTTTTAATTCCAGCCTTGTTTTTATCCTTCATGTCACCCCTCCCCCCACTCAGCCCCCGTTAATCTGGATTTGCCTTGAAGCCGAGCCAAAGTGGGACGGAGCGCCTGGGCTTTGCACGGCTCTGTTGGCCTCCATTTTGTTTGTGTTGACGTCACACTGTCATTTGTTTGTGTTGACCTCACACTGTCGTTTGTCCCTGCGGCTTTGCTACTAAGCTCGCACACAACACGCGGTACGAATCGCAATATTTCATTGGTACCGTGCAGGAATGGGGGGGTTTCTCCTGAAAAACTCACTTAGGCTCGTCCCGTACGGATCTGTATCTGCCAGTCATACTTGCCAACCCTCCCGATTTTTCCGGGAGACTCCCGAATTTCAGCGCCCCTCCTGAAAATCTGCCGGGGCAAACATTCTCCCGAATTCCTCCCGATTTTCACCCGGACAACAATATTAAGGGTGTGCCGTGATGACACTGCCTTTAACGTCCTCTACAACCTGTCGACGTATCCGCTTTTAAACAATACAAACAGCGTGCCAACCCAGTCACATAATATATGCGGCTTCTGCATACACACGAAAGTGACTGCAAGGCATACTTGGTCAACAGCCATACAGGTCACACTGAGGGTGTCTGTATAAACAACTTTAACACTATTACAAATATGCGCCACACTGTGAACCCACACCAAACAATGACAAACACATTTCAGGAGAACATCCGCACCGTCACACAACATAAACACAACAGAACAAATACCCAGAATCCCTTGCATCTCTACAATATACACCCCCGCTACCACCAAACCCCGCCCCCCACCAATCTCCCGAATTCGAAGGTCTCAAGGTTGGCAAGTATGCTGCCATCTCTCTGACTTTGTGGCATCAGTCATCTGAGTCCTTTTGAATTATTATTTAGGCAAGGGTGGCTGTTTTAAAAGTCACAATTTGCATACAAATTCCGAGAAGTGCTGTTGAATAAAATGAACACGTTGAAATATAATGACTTAGTATGTGCAGGGGTTAGTGCCTTTGCCTTTAGGTCCTGAGTTGTCCTGGGTTCAATCCCGGGCTCGCGATCTTTCTGTGTGGAGTTTGCATGTTCTCCCCGTGACTGCGTGGGTTCCCTCCGGGTACTCCGGCTTCCTCCCACCTCCAAAGACATGCACCTGGGGATAGGCGCCTCCCACCTCCAAAGACATTCACCTGGGGATAGGCGCCTCCCACCTCCAAAGACATGCACCTGGGGATAGGCGCCTCCCACCTCCAAAGACATGCACCTGGGGATAGGCGCCTCCCACCTCCAAAGACATGCACCTGGGGATAGGCGCCTCCCACCTCCAAAGACATGCACCTGGGGATAGGCCCCTCCCACCTCCAAAGACATGCACCTGGGGATAGGCGCCTCCCACCTCCAAAGACATGCACCTGGGGATAGGCTGATTGGCAACACTAATTTGGCCCTAGTGTGTGATTGTGAGTGTGAATGTTGTCTGTCTGTGTTGGCCCTGCGATGAGGTGGCGACTTGTCCAGGGTGTACCCAGCCTTCCGCCCGAATGCAGCTGAGATAGGCTCCAGCGACCCCCCCACGACCCGGAACGGGACAAGCGGTAGAAAATGGAAGGATGGAGTACGTGCGATCAATTATTATTATTGTGTCTTGAAAGAGTTGTGCGGTATTCCTGTGACACCACTTAATAACTTTACTTTCAAGAAAAGACAAGTGTTTATATTGATGTACTACATAGATTATTCATTTTCAAATAAAAACCATCATGGGCTTCAATAACAAAGCCAAACTGATGGATGGGGGTGTAGATAGAGCCAACGAGCTCTACTTACCGTATTTTCCGCACCATAAGGCGCCCCGTGTTATTAGCCGCACCTTCAATGAACGGCATATTTCAAAACTTTGTTTACCCATTAGCCGCACCGGGGTTATTAGCCGCACCTACGCTGCGCTAAAGGGAATGTCAAAAAAACAGTCAGATGGAGGTCAGTCAAACTTTAAAGGCCTACTGAAATGAATTTGTTTTATTTAAACGGGGATAGCAGATCTATTCTATGTGTCATACTTGATCATTTCGCGATATTGCCATATTTTTGCTGAAAGGATTTAGTATAGAACAACGACGATAAAGATTGCAACTTTTGGTATCTGATAAAAAAAAGGCTTGCCCCTACCGGGAGTAGCGTGACGTAGTCAGTTGAACATATACGCAAAGTTCCCTATTGTTTACAATGATGGCCGCATGAAGTGAGAGAGATTCGGACCGAGAAAGCGACAATTTCCCCATTAATTTGAGCGAGGATGAAAGATTTGTGGATGAGTAAAGTGCAAGTGAAGGACTAGTGGGGAGTTGAAGCTATTCAGATAGGGAAGATGCTGTGAGAGCCGGGGGTGACCTGATATTCAGCTGGGAATGACTACAACAGTAAATAAACACAAGACATATATATACTCTATTAGCCACAACACAACCAGGCTTATATTTAATATGCCACAAATTAATCCTGCATAAAAACACCTGCGTGTTTGTTACGCTAGCTCCTAGCTCCTCTGCTAGCTCCTAGCTCCATAGAACACGCCAATACAATTCAAACACCTGATCAACACACACAATCACTCAGCCCAAAAGACCGTTCACCTAACCCAAGGTTCATAAAGCTTATATATTTTAAAAAAGTTACGTACATACGCAAAAAAAAGTTGCGCACATACGGTCAAGCGATCAAATGTTTAGAAGCCAAAGCTGCATACTCACAGTAGCACGTCTGCGTCTTTGTCATCCAAATCAAAGTAATCCTGGTAAGAGTCTGTGTTGTCCCAGTTCTCTACAGGCGTCTGTGTATCGAAGTCAAAAGTCCTCCTGGTTAGAGTCTCTGTTATCCGAGTTCTTCCATCTTGACTGCATCTTTCGGGAATGTAAACAAAGAAGCGCCGGCTGTGTACTGTTGTTGCTGACTACGTTCGAAAAATACGTCCATTTCGCACCGACAACTTTCTTCTTTGCTTGCTCAGCTTCCTTCTCCATAATGCAATGAACATGATTGCAACAGATTCACGAACACAGATGTCCAGAATACCGTGGAATTATGAAATGAAAACAGAGCTTTTTCGTATTGGCTTCAATGTGGAAGGCATACCCGTGTTCGCCGGTCTACGTCACGCGCATACGTCATCCTCAGAGGCGTTTCGAACCGGAAGTTTAGCGGCAAATTTAAAATGTCACTTTATAAGTTAACCCGGCCGTATTGGCATGTGTTATAATGTTAAGATTTCATCATTGATATATAAACTATCAGACTGCGTGGTCGGTAGTAGTGGGTTTCAGTAGGCCTTTAATATATTAAAAACCAGCGTTCTAACAACTCTGTTCACTCCCCAAATGTAATGTGCAATCATGTAACGTGCAAATGTGCAATCACAAAAATAGTAACACTCAAAATAGTACAGAGCAGAGCAATAGCAACATCAATAACTCAACGTTGCTCGAACGATAATGTGACACAACACACAAAATAAACATTTAAAGCTCACTTTCTGAAGTTATTCCTCATCCATAAATCCCTCGAATTCTTCTTCTTCGGTGTCTGAATTAAAAAGTTGGGCGAACACGGCATCCAAAATGGCCGGCTCCGTCTCGTCGAAGTCATCAGAGTCAGTGTCGCTGTTGTTGTCCAGCAGTTCCGTGAATCCTGCCTTCCGGAAAGCTCGTACCACAGTTGAGACCGATATACCCGCCCAGGCATTTACAATCCACTGGCAGATGTTGGCGGTATGTTGTCCGGCGCTGTCTCCCTGTTTTAGTGAAGGTGTGCTCGCCTTCGGTCATCCATTGTTCCCACGCCGTTCGCAGTCGAGCTTTAAATGCCCTGTTGACACCAATATCCAGTGGTTGGAGTTCTTTGGTTAATCCACCCGGAATGACGGCGAGTGTTGAATTAGTGTGTTTCACTTGTTTTTTTACAAATCAACAAGGATGGAGCTGCGTGAAAAAAGCCACCCGGTCTCTTCACATACCCTTCTTTCAACCACTCGCTCATCTTTTCCTCATCCATCCATCCCTTCGAGTTAGCCTTTATGATAATGCCGGCTGGAAAGTTCTCTTTTGGCAAGGTATTCCTTTTGAAAATAACCATGGGTGGAAGTTTCTGTCCATTAGCATGGCAAGCTAGGACCACTGTGAAAGACGACTTCTCATGCCCTGTGGTGCGAATATTTACCGTACGTGCTCCTGTTTTATCCACGGTGCGGTTCACAGGAATATCAAAAGTGAGGGGAACCTCGTCCATGTTGATGATGTGCCATGGCCGGATCTTTTTTTCAGCTATCTTGTTTTTACAATATGCGCGAAAAGTAGCC
The DNA here is from genome assembly GCF_033978785.1 of Entelurus aequoreus. NCBI lineage: Eukaryota > Metazoa > Chordata > Actinopteri > Syngnathiformes > Syngnathidae > Entelurus > Entelurus aequoreus. The sequence goes on from NC_084758.1 coordinate 9,561,178, forward strand.
AGCTTTTCTTGAAAGTCTTTTGGTAGTTGCTGTGAAATAGTAGTCCGTGTGCGGATGGAGAGATTGTGTCTTTTCATGAACCGAAAACACCAAGAAGCACCACCTTTAAAATCATCCAAGTGAAGTTTGGAAGTGCGGAAAATACGGTACCTTACTGGCCCTCCCCCCACTACTCCCGTCCTCACACCTCCCCTTGACCATCAATCCACAAACCCCTTCACTGTTGCCTGCCACAGCTGTTTCTTACCCTCCCACTTCCACCCCCACTTACGCCCCGTTTACACTAAACCGGATAAGGTTATCCAGGGTAAATCACCCCTAACCTTATCCGTGTCCACACAGACAACAATGCCACGTTTAAGATCCCCTCCACCCTCCACCCTAGTCCAAAAGCATTCGCTGTTTTCCATAGTCTTCCCTCGATGGCCAGGTAATACAAAGAACACACTACCTTTTTCATCATATCCACGGTAGCCAGCATTCTCGTTGTCTCTCCTTCAACAAATGGACAAATTTTTCGCTAAGTAGAATCACAGCTGACCTGGACATTGGAAAGTTCTCTTGCCGTCTGAAAAGTGTTGTATCCCAAATAGCTGCAATCGCTTTCTCTTAAAGGCCTACTGAAATGATTTTTTTTTTTTTAAACGGGGATAGCAGATCCATTCTATGTGTCATACTTGATCATTTCGTGATATTGCCATATTTCTGCTGAAAGGATTTAGTAGAGAACATCGACGATAAAGTTCGCAACTTTTGGTCGCTGATAAAAAAAGCCTTGCCTGTACCGGAAGTAGCGTGACGTCACAGGTTGAAAGGCTCCTCACATTTCCCCATTGTTTACAATGCAGCCAGAGCGATTCGGACCGAGAAAGCGACGATTACCCCATTAATTTGAGCGAGGATGTAAGATTTGTGGATGAGGAATGTGAGAGTGAAGGACTAGAGTGTAGTGCAGGACGTATCTTTTTTTCGCTCTGACCGTAACTTAGGTACAAGCTGGCTCATTGGATTCCACACTTTCTCCTTTTTCTATTGTGGATCACGGATTTGTATTTTAAACCACCTCGGATACTATATCCTCTTGAAAATGGGGGCGGCGTGGCGAAGTTGGTAGAGTGGCCGTGCCAGCAATCGGAGGGTTGCTGGTTACTGGGGTTCAATCCCCACCTCCTACCATCCTAGTCACGGCCGTTGTGTCCTTGGGCAAGACACTTCACCCTTGCTCCTGATGGCTGCTGGTTAGCGCCTTGCATGGCTGCTCCCGCCATCAGTGTGTGAATGTGTGTGTGAATGGGTGAATGTGGAAATACTGTCAAAGCGCTTTGAGTACCTTGAAGGTAGAAAATCGCTATACAAGTATAACCCATTTATCATTTATCATAAAATGAGAGTCGAGAACGCGAAATGGACATTCACGGTGACTTTTATCTCCACGACAATACATCGGCGAAGCTCTTTAGCTACGGAGCTAACGTGATAGCACATCGGGCTTAAATGCAGATAGAAACAAAAGAAATAAGCCCCTGACTGGAAGGATAGACAGAAAATCAACAATACTATTAAACCATGGACATGTAACTACACGGTTAATGCTTTCCAGGTTGGCGAAGCTTAACAATGCTGTTGCTAAAGACGCCATTGAAGAGAACTTAGCAACGGGACCTCTACAGAGCTATGCTAAAAACATTAGCTATCCACCTACGCCAGCCCTCATCTGCTCATCAACACCCGTGCTCACCTGCGTTCCAGCGATCGACGGAGCGACGATCATAGATGCGGTCGGCGGCCCGGAGACGGAGGAAGTCAAGGTGAGGTCGGCGGCTAGCGCGTTTGCTATCCATCTCAAAGTCCTCCTGGTTGTGTTGCTGCAGCCAGCCGCTAATACACCGATCCCACCTACAACTTTCTTCTTTGCAGTCTCCATTGTTCATTAAACAAATTGCAAAAGATTCGCCAACACAGATGTCCAGAATACTGTGGAATTTTGAGATGAAAACAGAGCTTTTTGTATTGGATTCAATGGGGTACCAATACTTCCGGTTCAACGATTGACGTCACGTGCATACGTCATCATACATAGACGTTTTCAACCGGAAGTTTAGCGGGAAATTTCAAATTGCACTTTATAAGTTAACCCGGCCGTATTGGCATGTGTTGCAATGTTAAGATTTCATCATTGATATATAAACTATCAGACTGCGTGGTCGCTAGTAGTGGCTTTCAGTAGGCCTTTAAGGTATTCATGTGTGATTTCCACAAGCGTATGTACAAACGTACATGTATAAGAATGAGAAACACGTCCATGTCTGGATGACTTGCCTCCATATTTCTAGTGGTTAGCTCCGAGTGACGAAACCGCTTTATTATCACTTCCGTTGTGGGGTGTGTTCTTTCTGGTGTCACTTCCTCTCCAAACTCAGTTTTTAAACGATCAATGAGTCCATACAAAGCTAAAGCCGGAGATTCAAGAAATACATGGCGCACTTACTCATGTAAAAATTTGTCCGAGGAGCGGAACCTTAAACGCTGGTTTAGTGTGGCTGAAACGGGGCTTAGGCTAAATAATTATTCGGCTTAGTGTAGACATAGCCTGAGAAAGCCTGCCCGGTGTTTCTGACACCTGGGCCATGTGAGACCACAGCTGGAGAGAGTCAACCCAGCCAAGTCAGCAGGCCTTGACCGAGTCAACCCCTGGGTCCTGAAGACTTGTGCTGCTCAGCTAACTAAGATCCTGCACTTCATCTTCAACCTGAGTCTGAAGTTAGAAAGGATACCAGCTCTGTGGAAAACATCCTGCATAGTGCCGGTGCCCAATAAGCCCATCCCATTGGGCTTGAAAGACTTCAGACCGGTTGCCCTGACGTTTCATGTCATGAAGGTCCTCGAGAGACTTGTGCTGGCTCAGCTGAGAACCCAGCTTTCTACATGATAATTTCTGGGCTTTAGTTTCTTCTGTAAACCATGGGGTACGCCTTTTAGGGGCCCTTTTAGCTTTAGCGGTGCTACACTATCAATGGTGTCACGCAGGGCGTCATTAAAGTTGTTAGTGAGGTTATCAATAGAGCCCACATAATTTGGGAATGGTGCCATTACCGAAGGCAGTAGGTCAGTAAGAGTCGTCGTTGTGGCAGCATTAATGTTGCGGCTGCTATAGTAGTTATTATTATTATTATTAGTTTGTTTACAATGAGTCAGAACTTCGAATTTTATAAGGTAATGATCGGACATTACTTTAGTGTACGGGAGTATCGTAACTTTAGAGGTGGTGACACCCCTGACAAGCACCAGATCTATCGTATTACCGTTGCGATGCGTGGGTTCATTTATTATTTGTGTAGGACCACAGCTATCAATTATAGTTTGGAGCGCCACGCATGGAGGGTCCGATGGGGTATTCATATGGATATTAAAGTCCCCCATTATGATTATATTGTCGGCGTGCGTCACTAGATCAGCAACAAACTCTGAGAATTCACTGATGAAGTCCGAATAGGGCCCAGGGGGGCGGTAGATAACAGCCAGGTGGAGAGGCAGCGGTGTGACAAACCTCAAAGTGAGCACCTCAAACGAGTTATATTTATTATTTAGGTTAGGTGTAAGATTATAGTTTTCATTGTATATTAGTGCGACACCCCCTCCCCTTTTAAGAGGTCGGGCAACATGTGTATTGGTATAGTTAGGAGGAGATGCCTCATTTAGCGCAAAAAAATCGTCTGGTTTGAGCCAGGTCTCGGCGAGACCAACGACGTCAAGTTTGTTGTCTCTAATGACTTCATTAACTAATAACGTTTTGGAAGATAATGATCTTATGTTTAAAAAGCCCATATTATAGGTAGTGGGCTGTTTTGAGGATTGTTTGTTGAAATTATCCGAAGTAGCAATATTAATAATGTTGCGTTTATTATGCGTATTGCACTTTGAATAGTTTCGACCATATCTAGGAATTGATACGACGGGGATATTCAGATTGTTTGCTTGATGTTGCGATAAACTGAACGCATCATAGTTAGCTACCTCAGTACAATGTATGTCTGCCTCTGACACGGTCACAAAAGAAAAAACATTATGTGAGTTGTGTTTTATTCTAAGAGAATTGCTATGTGTGCAGGGATTATCCAGCCTGACGCCGGCTAGTTCTAGTTTAAATGGCTTCTTACCCGGAGACTCCACGCTTCTTTGGTTAGCTTTTCTCTTTGTTGTTAGCTTCCGCTCGCACCGCTTACGTCGCTCTACACTCCCAAGAGCATTAGCGAGCCGCAGCATAGCCATAGCCATGCGCCGCCAAATACATCAACTATATGATTTGCTTGAGAAGCTGGACAGGTAAAAATAAAATAAATAAAATAAAAAATCTATTCGTGGCGGACGTAATTCTTTTGTGGCGGGCCGCCACAAATAAATGAATGTGTGGGAAACACTGCACCATCGTTCTCTCTTGGACTCATTTCACTTGATCAAACCTTTTTCTGAATATTCCATAGTACAAAATAACAAAAGTATTGATTCTTACTGATATCGTATTGGCTCAATATCAGTATCGGCCAATACTAAAAATAAAACCCAACAAAAAGACTGTAAAAGTGATTAAAGATGAATATTAAAGACCTGAAATAATCAGACAGTTTTAATGATGTTATTATTATGAGGCTACTTTTCAATTTCTCACAGAAGAGAAGTCAAACATTTTCCTTCCCATAAGCGGATGCAAGTGATGAAAACACAGTTTTCTCCCAGCCGGATGTTTCTGCCTTTGATGGGTTGGGGATGAGCGATGGCTCTGATATTACGTGTGACGGGAGAGCAAAACAGTTGTTTGTTAGCACAACAAAAGCCGTTTGTCTCTCAAAGTGGAGTTATTGTTAGAAATGATCAACATTCTTCAACATATTCTTCTTCTTCATTCTTTATTTGTGTTGACGGACAAGCGGCCCGAACGTCTCTGCAGGCCCGCAGAGGAAACTCCTTCAGCCATGAAAAGTCAAATGTGGACATTAGTCACCGGCCACTTGCAATTTTCCCTCCATCTGGTCTGACAGGCGAGTAGAATAATGAACGCCATGCTCATAGTAATGGAAGGAAGGAGATACACTAATAATAATCTTATTAACATATTAAGAAGTATATCATAATCAATTCAGTTCAGTTCGGTTTATTTCGAAAAATGCATACAATGACATGTCCTAAAAGGTCCCCGCAGCATGTTTAATTGTGTGTGACATCATGTGCGATACAAGCGGTCCCCGCAGCATGTTTACTTGTGTGTGATATCATGTGCGATACAAGCGGTCCCCGCAGCATGGTAATTGTGTGTGACATCATGTGCGATACAAGCGGTCCCCGCAGCATGTTTACTTGTGTGTGATATCATGTGCGATACAAGCGGTCCCCGCAGCATGTTTAATTGTGTGTGACATCATGTGCGATACAAGCGGTCCCCGCAGCATGGTAATTGTGTGTGACATCATGTGTGATACAAGCGGTCCCCACAGCATGTTTACTTGTGTGTGATATCATGTGCGATACAAGCGGTCCCCGCAGCGTGTTTACTTGTGTGTGATATCATGTGCGATACGAGCGGTCCCCGCAGCGTGTTTACTTGTATGTGATATCATGTGCGATACAAGCGGTTCCCGCAGCATGTTTACTTGTGTGTGATATCATGTGCGTTACAAGTGATCCCCACAGCATGATTACTTGTGTGTGATATCATGTGCGATACAAGCAGTCCTGCAGCGAGTTTACTTGTGTGTGTGATATTATGTGCGATACAAGCGGTCCCCGCATTGTGTTTACATGTGTGTGATATCATGTGCGATACAAGAGGTCCCCACAGCATGTTTACTAGTGTGTGATATTATGTGCGATACAAGCGGTCCCCGCAGCGTGTTTACTTGTGTGTGATATCATGTGTGATACAAGCGGTCCCCGCAGCATGTTTACTTGTGTGTGATATCATGTGTGATAAAAGCGGTCCCAACAGCATGTTTACTTGTGTGTGATATCATGTGCGATACAAGCGGTCCCCGCATTGTGTTTACTTGTGTGTGTTATCATGTGCGATACTAGCGGTCCCCGCAGCGTGTTTACTTGTATGTGATATCATGTGCGATACAAGCGGTTCCCGCAGCATGTTTACTTGTGTGTGATATCATGTGCGTTACAAGTGATCCCCACAGCATGATTACTTGTGTGTGATATCATGTGCGATACAAGCAGTCCTGCAGCGAGTTTACTTGTGTGTGTGATATTATGTGCGATACAAGCGGTCCCCGCATTGTGTTTACATGTGTGTGATATCATGTGCGATACAAGCGGTCCCCACAGCATGTTTACTAGTGTGTGATATTATGTGTGATACAAGCGGTCCCCACATTGTGTTTACTTGTGTGTGTTATCATGTGCGATACTAGCGGTCCCCGCAGCGTGTTTACTTGTATGTGATATCATGTGCGATACAAGCGGTTCCCGCAGCATGTTTACTTGTGTGTGATATCATGTGCGTTACAAGTGATCGCCACAGCATGATTACTTGTGTGTGATATCATGTGCGATACAAGCAGTCCTGCAGCGAGTTTACTTGTGTGTGTGATATTATGTGCGATACAAGCGGTTCCCGCAGCATGTTTACTTGTGTGTGATATCATGTGCGATACAAGCGGTCCCCACAGCATGTTTACTAGTGTGTGATATTATGTGTGATACAAGCGGTCCCCGCAGCGTGTTTACTTGTGTGTGATATCATGTGCGATACAAGTGGTCCCAACAGCATGTTTACTTGTGTGTGATATCATGTGCGATACAAGCGGCCCCCGCAGCGTGTTTACTTGTGTGTGATATCATGTGTGATACAAGCGGTCCCCGCCGCATGTTTACTTGTGTGTGATATCATGTGTGATAAAAGCGGTCCCCGCATTGTGTTAGCTTGTGTGTGATATCATGTGCGATACGAGCGGTCCCCGCATTGTGTTTACTTGTGTGTGTTATCATGTGCGATACTAGCGGTCCCCGCAGCGTGTTTACTTGTATGTGATATCATGTGCGATACAAGCGGTTCCCGCAGCATGTTTACTTGTGTGTGATATCACGTGCGTTACAAGTGATCCCCACAGCATGATTACTTGTGTGTGATATCATGTGCGATACAAGCAGTCCTGCAGCGAGTTTACTTGTGTGTGTGATATTGTGTGCGATACAAGCGGTCCCCGCATTGTGTTTACATGTGTGTGATATCATGTGCGATACAAGCGGTCCCCACAGCATGTTTACTAGTGTGTGATATTATGTGTGATACAAGCGGTCCCCGCAGCGTGTTTACTTGTGTGTGATATCATGTGTGATACAAGCGGTCCCCGCAGCATGTTTACTTGTGTGTGATATCATGTGTGATAAAAGCGGTCCCCGCAGCATGTTAGCTTGTGTGTGATATCATGTGTGATACAAGCGGTCCCCGCATTGTGTTTACATGTGTGTGAAATCATGTGCGATACAAGCGGTCCCAACAGCATGTTTACTTGTGTGTGATATCATGTGTGATACAAGCGGTCCCCGCAGCATGTTTACTTGTGTGTGATATCATGTGTGATAAAAGCGGTCCCCGCAGCATGTTAGCTTGTGTGTGCTATCATGTGCGATACAAGCGGTCCCCGCAGCATGTTTACTTGTGTGTGATATCATGTGCGTTACAAGTGATCCCCACAGCATGATTACTTGTGTGTGATATCATGTGCGATACAAGCAGTCCTGCAGCGAGTTTACTTGTGTGTGTGATATTATGTGCGATACAAGCGGTCCCCGCATTGTGTTTACATGTGTGTGAAATCATGTGCGATACAAGCGGTCCCAACAGCATGTTTACTTGTGTGTGATATCATGTGCGATACAAGCGGTCCCCGCAGCGTGTTTACTTATGTGTGATATCATGTGTGATACAAGCGGTCCCCGCAGCATGTTTACTTGTGTGTGATATCATGTGTGATAAAAGCGGTCCCCGCAGCATGTTAGCTTGTGTGTGCTATCATGTGCGATACAAGCGGTCCCCGCAGCATGTTTACTTGTGTGTGATATCATGTGCGTTAAAAGTGATCCCCACAGCATGATTACTTGTGTGTGATATCATGTGCGATACAAGCAGTCCTGCAGCGAGTTTACTTGTGTGTGTGATATTATGTGCGATACAAGCGGTCCCCGCATTGTGTTAACATGTGTGTGAAATCATGTGCGATACAAGCGGTCCCAACAGCATGTTTACTTGTGTGTGATATCATGTGCGATACAAGCGGTCCCCGCAGCGTGTTTACTTATGTGTGATATCTTGTGTGATACAAGCAGTCCCCGCAGCATGTTTACTTGTGTGTGATATCATGTGTGATAAAAGCGGTCCCCGCAGCATGTTAGCTTGTGTGTGATATCATGTGCGATACAAGCGGCCCCCGCATTGTGTTTACTTGTGTTTGTTATCATGTGCGATACGAGCGGTCCCCGCAGCGTGTTTACTTGTATGTGATATCATGTGCGATACAAGCGGTTCCCGCAGCATGTTTACTTGTGTGTGATATCATGTGCGTTACAAGTGATCCCCACAGCATGATTACTTGTGTGTGATATAATGTGTGATACAAGCAGTCCTGCAGCGAGTTTACTTGTGTGTATGATATTATGTGCGATACAAGCGGTCCCCGCATTGTGTTTACATGTGTGTGATATCATGTGCGATACAAGCGGTCCCCACAGCATGTTTACTAGTGTGTGATATTATGTGTGATACAAGCGGTCCCCGCAGCGTGTTTACTTGTGTGTGATATCATGTGCGATACAAGCGGTCCCAACAGCATGTTTACTTGTGTGTGATATCATGTGCGATACAAGCGGTCCCCGCAGCGTGTTTACTTGTGTGTGATATCATGTGCGATACAAGCGGTCCCAACAGCATGTTTACTTGTGTGTGATATCATGTGCGATACAAGCGGTCCCCGCAGCGTGTTTACTTGTGTGTGATATCATGTGTGATACAAGCGGTCCCCGCCGCATGTTTACTTGTGTGTGATATCATCTGTGATAAAAGCGGTCCCCGCAGCATGTTAGCTTGTGTGTGATATCATGTGCGATACAAGCGGCCCCCGCATTGTGTTTACTTGTGTGTGTTATCATGTGCGATACGAGCGGTCCCCGCAGCGTGTTTACTTGTATGTGATATCATGTGTGATACAAGCGGTTCCCGCAGCATGTTTACTTGTGTGTGATATCATGTGCGTTACAAGTGATCCCCACAGCATGATTACTTGTGTGTGATATCATGTGCGATACAAGCAGTCCTGCAGCGAGTTTACTTGTGTGTGTGATATTATGTGCGATACAAGAGGTCCCCGCATTGTGTTTACATGTGTGTGATATCATGTGCGATACAAGCGGTCCCCACAGCATGTTTACTAGTGTGTGATATTATGTGCGATACAAGCGGTCCCCGCATTGTGTTTACTTGTGTGTAATATCATGTGCAATACAAGTGGTCCCCACAGCATGTTTACTTGTGTGTGATATCATGTGCGATACAAGCGGTTTTCGCGGCGTGTTAACTTTTGTGTGATATCATGTGCGATACAGGCAGTCTTGCAGCATGTTATTTGTGTGTGATATCATGTGCGATACAAGCAGTCCTGCAGCGAGTTTACTTGTGTGTGATATCATGTGCGATGCAAGCGGTCCCCACAACATGTTTACTTGTGTGTGATATAATGTGCGATACAAGCAGTCCTGCAGCGTGTTTACCTGTGTGTGATATCATGTGCGATACAAGCGGTTTTCGCAGCGTGTTAACTTGTGTGTGATATCATGTGCGATACAGGCAGTCTTGCAGCATGTTATTTGTGTGTGATATCATGTGCAATACAAGCAGTACTGCGAGTGCTTACTTGTGTGTGATATTATGTGCGACACAAGCAGTCCTGAGAGTGTTTACTTGTGTGTGATATCATGTGTGATGCAAAATTCCCAAATTTCCAGGAAGTTCCCATTAAAATGAATGGGACATTTTTTCCAAGTTGCACAATTCCCACATTTTTCAACCATTTCAAACCATTCCAACATCATCAACATATTCAACTCATCCTGGACATTTAAACTACCATTTTTCCACATTCAACAAATTTCCAGGAATTCCCATTTTTTTGTAACTAATTTTCCAACCTTAAGTTCGACTACTCCTTTCACATTTGTCAGCCCATTTCAACCGTTCCAACGTCAAAACACTCCTCATATTCAGGACAAAAAACTAATTGGTTAAAGAACAAGAAAAATTCCCGGTTTTCCCGAAATTCCAGGAATTTCTTAAATAAAAACTGTTACTAATTTAACATTTCTTGACCGATTTAAACAATTCTAACACCAACCAATTCAGCTCATTCAGGACATTCATGCTCCTAATCATTTTCCAAAAAATCCCGCTTTTGCCGAAATTCTTAAATTTCCAGGAAGTTTCCATTGAACTGAATGGGGCATTTTTCCAAGTTGCACAATCCCCACATTTTTCAACCATTTCAAACCATTCCAACATCATCAACATATTCAACTCATCCTGGACATTTAAACTACCATTTTTCCACATTCAACAAATTTCCAGGAATTCCCATTTTTTTGTAACTAATTTTCTAACCTTAAGTTCGACTACTCCTTTCACATTTGTCAGCCCATTTCAACCGTTCCAACGTCAAAACACTCCTCATATTCAGGACAAAAAACAAATTGGTTAAAGAACAAGAAAAATTCCCGGTTTTCCCGAGATTCCAGGAATTTCTTAAATAAAAACTGTTACTAATTTAACATTTCTTGACCGATCTAAACAATTCTAACACCAACCAATTCAGCTCATTCAGGACATTCATGCTCCTAATCATTTTCCAAAAAATCCCGCTTTTGCCAAAATTCTTAAATTTCCAGGAAGTTTCCATTGAACTGAATGGGGCATTTTTCCAAGTTGCACAATTCCCACATTTTTCAACCATTTCAAACCATTCCAACATCATCAACATATTCAACTCATCCTGGACATTTAAACTATCATTTTTCCACATTCAACAAATTTCCAGGAATTCCCATTTTTTTGTAACTAATTTTCCAACCTTAAGTTTGACTACTCCTTTCACATTTGTCAGCCGATTTCAACCGTTCCAACGTCAAAACACTCCTCATATTCAGGACAAAAAACAAATTGGTTAAAGAACAAGAAAAATTCCCGGTTTTCCCGAAATTCCAGGAATTTCTTAAATAAAAACTGTTACTAATTTAACATTTCTTGACCGATTTAAACAATTCTAACACCAACCAATTCAGCTCATTCAGGACATTCATGCTCCTAATCATTTTCCAAAAAATCCCGCTTTTGCCGAAATTCTTAAATTTCCAGGAAGTTTCCATTGAACTGAATGGGGCATTTTTCCAAGTTGCACAATTCCCACATTTTTCAACCATTTCAAACCATTCCAACATCATCAACATATTCAACTCATCCTGGACATTTAAACTACCATTTTTCCACATTCAACAAATTTCCAGGAATTCCCATTTTTTTGTAACTAATTTTCCAACCTTAACTTTGACTACTCCTTTCACATTTGTCAGCCCATTTCAACCGTTCCAACGTCAAAACACGCCTCATATTCAGGACAAAAAACAAATTGGTTAAAGAACAAGAAAAATTCCCGGTTTTCCCGAAATTCCAGGAATTTCTTAAATAAAAACTGTTACTAATTTAACATTTCTTGACCGATTTAAACAATTCTAACACCAACCAATTCAGCTCATTCAGGACATTCATGCTCCTAATCATTTTCCAAAAAATCCCGCTTTTCCCGAAATTCTTAAATTTCCAGGAAGTTTCCATTGAACTGAATGGGGCATTTTTCCAAGTTGCACAATTCCCACATTTTTCAACCATTTCAAACCATTCCAACATCATCAACATATTCAACTCATCCTGGACATTTAAACTACCATTTTTCCACATTCAAAAAATTTCCAGGAATTCCCATTTTTTTGTAACTAATTTTCCAACCTTAAGTTCGACTACTCCTTTCACATTTGTCAGCCCATTTCAACCGTTCCAACGTCAAAACACTCCTCATATTCAGGACAAAAAACAAATTGGTTAAAGAACAAGAAAAATTCCCGGTTTTCCCGAAATTCCAGGAATTTCTTAAATAAAAACTGTTACTAATTTAACATTTCTTGACCGATTTAAACAATTCTAACACCAACCAATTCAGCTCATTCAGGACATTCATGCTCCTAATCATTTTCCAAAAAATCCCGCTTTTGCCAAAATTCTTAAATTTCCAGGAAGTTTCCATTGAACTGAATGGGGCATTTTTCCAAGTTGCACAATTCCCACATTTTTCAACCATTTCAAACCATTCCAACATCATCAACATATTCAACTCATCCTGGACATTTAAACTACCATTTTTCCACATTCAACAAATTTCCAGGAATTCCCATTTTTTTGTAACTAATTTTCCACCCTTAAGTTCGACTATTCCTTTCACATTTGTCAACCCATTTCAACCGTTCCAACGTCAAAACACTCCTCATATTCAGGACAAAAAAACAAATTGGTTAAAGAACAAGAAAAATTCCCGTTTTTCCCGAAATTCCAGGAATTTCTTAAATAAAAACTGTTACTAATTTAACATTTCTTGACCGATTTAAACAATTCTAACACCAACCAATTCAGCTCATTCAGGACATTCATGCTCCTAATCATTTTCCAAAAAATCCCGCTTTTGCCAAAATTCTTACATTTCCAGGAAGTTTCCATTGAACTGAATGGGGCATTTTTCCAAGTTGCACAATTCCCACATTTTTCAACCATTTCAAACCATTCCAACATCATCAACATATTCAACTCATCCTGGACATTTAAACTACCATTTTTCCACATTCAACAAATTTCCAGGAATTCCCATTTTTTTTGTAACTAATTTCCCACCCTTAAGTTCGACTACTCCTTTCACATTTGTCAACCCATTTCAACCGTTCCAACGTCAAAACACTCCTCATATTCAGGACAAAAAACAAATTGGTTAAAGAACAAGAAAAATTCCCGGTTTTCCCGAAATTCCAGGAAATTCTTAAATAAAAACTGTTACTAATTTAACATTTCTTGACCGATTTAAACAATTCTAACACCAACCAATTCAGCTCATTAAGGACATTCATGCTCCTAATCATTTTCCAAAAAATCCCGCTTTTGCCAAAATTCTTAAATTTCCAGGAAGTTTCCATTGAACTGAATGGGGCATTTTTCCAAGTTGCACAATTCCCACATTTTTCAACCATTTCAAACCATTCCAATATCATCAACATATTCAACTCATCCTGGACATTTAAACTACCATTTTTCCACATTCAACAAATTTCCAGGAATTCCCATTTTTTTGTAACTAATTTTCCAACCTTAAGTTCGACTACTCCTTTCACATTTGTCAGCCCATTTCAACCGTTCCAACGTCAAAACACTCCTCATATTCAGGACAAAAAACAAATTGGTTAAAGAACAAGAAAAATTCCCGGTTTTCCCGAAATTCCAGGAATTTCTTAAATAAAAACTGTTACTAATTTAACATTTCTTGACCGATCTAAACAATTCTAACACCAACCAATTCAGCTCATTCAGGACATTCATGCTCCTAATCATTTTCCAAAAAATCCCGCTTTTGCCAAAATTCTTAAATTTCCAGGAAGTTTCCATTGAACTGAATGGGGCATTTTTCCAAGTTGCACAATTCCCACATTTTTCAACCATTTCAAACCATTCCAACATCATCAACATATTCAACTCATCCTGGACATTTAAACTACCATTTTTCCACATTCAACAAATTTCCAGGAATTCCCATTTTTTTGTAACTAATTTTCCACCCTTAAGTTCGACTACTCCTTTCACATTTGTCAACCCATATCAACTGTTCCAACGTCAAAACAATCCTCATATTCAGGACAAAAAACAAATTGGTTAAAGAACAAGAAAAATTCCCGGTTTTCCCGAAATTCCAGGAATTTCTTAAATAAAAACTGTTACTAATTTAACATTTCTTGACCGATTTAAACAATTCTAACACCAACCAATTCAGCTCATTCAGGACATTCATGTTCCTAATCATTTTCCAAAAAATCCCGCTTTTGCCAAAATTCTTAAATTTCCAGGAAGTTTCCATTGAACTGAATGGGGCATTTTTCCAAGTTGCACAATTCCCACATTGTTCAACCATTTCAAACCATTCCAACATCATCAACATATTCAACTCATCCTGGACATTTAAACTACCATTTTTCCACATTCAATAAATTTCCAGGAATTCCCATTTTTTTGTAACTAATTTTCCAACCTTAAGTTTGACTACTCCTTTCACATTTGTCAACCCATTTCAACCGTTCCAACGTCAAAACACTCCTCATATTCAGGACAAAAAACAAATTGGTTAAAGAACAAGAAAAATTCCCGGTTTTCCCGAAATTCCAGGAAATTCTTAAATAAAAACTGTTACTAATTTAACATTTCTTGACCGATCTAAACAATTCTAAAACCAACCAATTCAGCTCATTCAGGACATTCATGCTCCTAATCATTTTCCCAAAAATCCCGCTTTTGCCAAAATTCTTAAATTTCCAGGAATTTTCCATTGAACTGAATGGGGCATTTTTCCAAGTTGCACAATTCCCACATTTTTCAACCATTTCAAACCATTCCAACATCATCAACATATTCAACTCATCCTGGACATTTAAACTACCATTTTTCCACATTCAACAAATTTCCAGGAATTCCCATTTTTTTGTAACTAATTTTCCAACCTTAAGTTCGACTACTCCTTTCACATTTGTCAGCCCATTTCAACCGTTCCAACGTCAAAACACTCCTCATATTCAGGACAAAAAACAAATTGGTTAAAGAACAAGAAAAATTCCCGGTTTTCCCGAAATTCCAGGAATTTCTTAAATAAAAACTGTTACTAATTTAACATTTCTTGACCGATCTAAACAATTCTAACACCAACCAATTCAGCTCATTCAGGACATTCATGCTCCTAATCATTTTCCGAAAAATCCCGCTTTTGCCGAAATTCTTAAATTTCCAGGAAGTTTCCATTGAACTGAATGGGGCATTTTTCCAAGTTGCACAATTCCCACATTTTTCAACCATTTCAAACCATTCCAACATCATCAACATATTCAACTCATCCTGGACATTTAAACTACCATTTTTCCACATTCAACAAATTTCCAGGAATTCCCATTTTTTTGTAACTAATTTTCCAACCTTAAGTTCGACTACTCCTTTCACATTTGTCAGCCCATTTCAACCGTTCCAACGTCAAAACACTCCTCATATTCAGGACAAAAAACAAATTGGTTAAAGAACAAGAAAAATTCCCGGTTTTCCCGAAATTCCAGGAAATTCTTAAATAAAAACTGTTACTAATTTAACATTTCTTGACCGATCTAAACAATTCTAACACCAACCAATTCAGCTCATTCAGGACATTCATGCTCCTAATCATTTTCCAAAAAATCCCGCTTTTGCCAAAATTCTTAAATTTCCAGGAAGTTTCCATTGAACTGAATGGGGCATTTTTCCAAGTTGCACAATTCCCACATTTTTCAACCATTTCAAACCATTCCAACATCATCAACATATTCAACTCATCCTGGACATTTAAACTACCATTTTTCCACATTCAACAAATTTCCAGGAATTCCCATTTTTTTGTAACTAATTTTCCACCCTTAAGTTCGACTACTCCTTTCACATTTGTCAACCCATTTCAACTGTTCCAACGTCAAAACAATCCTCATATTCAGGACAAAAAACAAATTGGTTAAAGAACAAGAAAAATTCCCGGTTTTCCCGAAATTCCAGGAATTTCTTAAATAAAAACTGTTACTAATTTAACATTTCTTGACCGATTTAAACCATTCTAACACCAACCAATTCAGCTCATTCAGGACATTCATGCTCTTAATCATTTTCCAAAAAATCCCGCTTTTGCCAAAATTCTTACATTTCCAGGAAGTTTCCATTGAACTGAATGGGGCATTTTTCCAAGTTGCACAATTCCCACATGTTTCAACCATTTCAAACCATTCCAACATCATCAACATATTCAACTCATCCTGGATAATTAAACTACCATTTTTCCACATTCAAAAAATTTCCAGGAATTCCCATTTTTTTGTAACTAATTTTCCAACCTTAAGTTCGACTACTCCTTTCACATTTGTCAGCCCATTTCAACCGTTCCAACGTCAAAACACTCCTCATATTCAGGACAAAAAACGAATTGGTTAAAGAACAAGAAAAATTCCCGGTTTTCCCGAAATTCCTGGAATTTCTTAAATAAAAACTGTTACTAATTTAACATTTCTTGACCGATTTAAACAATTCTAACACCAACCAATTCAGCTCATTCAGGACATTCATGCTCCTAATCATTTTCCAAAAAATCCCGCTTTTGCCAAAATTCTTAAATTTCCAGGAAGTTTCCATTGAACTGAATGGGGCATTTTTCCAAGTTGCACAATTCCCACATTTTTCAACCATTTCAAACCATTCCAACATCATCAACATATTCAACTCATCCTGGAAATTTAAACTACCATTTTTCCACATTCAACAAATTTCCAGGAATTCCCATTTTTTTGTAACTAATTTTCCAACCTTAAGTTTGACTACTCCTTTCACATTTGTCAGCCCATTTCAACCGTTCCAACGTCAAAACACTCCTCATATTCAGGACAAAAAACAAATTGGTTAAAGAACAAGAAAAATTCCCGGTTTTCCCGAAATTCCAGGAATTTCTTAAATAAAAACTGTTACTAATTTAACATTTCTTGACCGATTTAAACAATTCTAACACCAACCAATTCAGCTCATTCAGGACATTCATGCTCCTAATCATTTTCCAAAAAATCCCGCTTTTGCCAAAATTCTTAAATTTCCAGGAAGTTTCCATTGAACTGAATGGGGCATTTTTCCAAGTTGCACAATTCCCACATTTTTCAACCATTTCAAACCATTCCAACATCATCAACATATTCAACTCATCCTGGACATTTAAACTACCATTTTTCCACATTCAACAAATTTCCAGGAATTCCCATTTTTTTGTAACTAATTTTCCACCCTTAAGTTCGACTATTCCTTTCACATTTGTCAACCCATTTCAACCGTTCCAACGTCAAAACACTCCTCATATTCAGGACAAAAAAACAAATTGGTTAAAGAACAAGAAAAATTCCCGTTTTTCCCGAAATTCCAGGAATTTCTTAAATAAAAACTGTTACTAATTTAACATTTCTTGACCGATTTAAACAATTCTAACACCAACCAATTCAGCTCATTCAGGACATTCATGCTCCTAATCATTTTCCAAAAAATCCCGCTTTTGCCAAAATTCTTACATTTCCAGGAAGTTTCCATTGAACTGAATGGGGCATTTTTCCAAGTTGCACAATTCCCACATTTTTCAACCATTTCAAACCATTCCAACATCATCAACATATTCAACTCATCCTGGACATTTAAACTACCATTTTTCCACATTCAACAAATTTCCAGGAATTCCCATTTTTTTTGTAACTAATTTCCCACCCTTAAGTTCGACTACTCCTTTCACATTTGTCAACCCATTTCAACCGTTCCAACGTCAAAACACTCCTCATATTCAGGACAAAAAACAAATTGGTTAAAGAACAAGAAAAATTCCCGGTTTTCCCGAAATTCCAGGAAATTCTTAAATAAAAACTGTTACTAATTTAACATTTCTTGACCGATTTAAACAATTCTAACACCAACCAATTCAGCTCATTAAGGACATTCATGCTCCTAATCATTTTCCAAAAAATCCCGCTTTTGCCAAAATTCTTAAATTTCCAGGAAGTTTCCATTGAACTGAATGGGGCATTTTTCCAAGTTGCACAATTCCCACATTTTTCAACCATTTCAAACCATTCCAATATCATCAACATATTCAACTCATCCTGGACATTTAAACTACCATTTTTCCACATTCAACAAATTTCCAGGAATTCCCATTTTTTTGTAACTAAAATTTTCCAACCTTAAGTTCGACTACTCCTTTCACATTTGTCAGCCCATTTCAACCGTTCCAACGTCAAAACACTCCTCATATTCAGGACAAAAAACAAATGGTTAAAGAACAAGAAAAATTCCCGGTTTTCCCGAAATTCCAGGAATTTCTTAAATAAAAACTGTTACTAATTTAACATTTCTTGACCGATCTAAACAATTCTAACACCAACCAATTCAGCTCATTCAGGACATTCATGCTCCTAATCATTTTCCAAAAAATCCCGCTTTTGCCAAATTCTTAAATTTCCAGGAAGTTTCCATTGAACTGAATGGGGCATTTTTCCAAGTTGCACAATTCCCACATTTTTCAACCATTTCAAACCATTCCAACATCATCAACATATTCAACTCATCCTGGACATTTAAACTACCATTTTTCCACATTCAACAAATTTCCAGGAATTCCCATTTTTTTGTAACTAATTTTCCACCCTTAAGTTCGACTACTCCTTTCACATTTGTCAACCCATATCAACTGTTCCAACGTCAAAACAATCCTCATATTCAGGACAAAAAACAAATTGGTTAAAGAACAAGAAAAATTCCCGGTTTTCCCGAAATTCCAGGAATTTCTTAAATAAAAACTGTTACTAATTTAACATTTCTTGACCGATTTAAACAATTCTAACACCAACCAATTCAGCTCATTCAGGACATTCATGTTCCTAATCATTTTCCAAAAAATCCCGCTTTTGCCAAAATTCTTAAATTTCCAGGAAGTTTCCATTGAACTGAATGGGGCATTTTTCCAAGTTGCACAATTCCCACATTGTTCAACCATTTCAAACCATTCCAACATCATCAACATATTCAACTCATCCTGGACATTTAAACTACCATTTTTCCACATTCAATAAATTTCCAGGAATTCCCATTTTTTTGTAACTAATTTTCCAACCTTAAGTTTGACTACTCCTTTCACATTTGTCAACCCATTTCAACCGTTCCAACGTCAAAACACTCCTCATATTCAGGACAAAAAACAAATTGGTTAAAGAACAAGAAAAATTCCCGGTTTTCCCGAAATTCCAGGAAATTCTTAAATAAAAACTGTTACTAATTTAACATTTCTTGACCGATCTAAACAATTCTAAAACCAACCAATTCAGCTCATTCAGGACATTCATGCTCCTAATCATTTTCCCAAAAATCCCGCTTTTGCCAAAATTCTTAAATTTCCAGGAATTTTCCATTGAACTGAATGGGGCATTTTTCCAAGTTGCACAATTCCCACATTTTTCAACCATTTCAAACCATTCCAACATCATCAACATATTCAACTCATCCTGGACATTTAAACTACCATTTTTCCACATTCAACAAATTTCCAGGAATTCCCATTTTTTTGTAACTAATTTTCCAACCTTAAGTTCGACTACTCCTTTCACATTTGTCAGCCCATTTCAACCGTTCCAACGTCAAAACACTCCTCATATTCAGGACAAAAAACAAATTGGTTAAAGAACAAGAAAAATTCCCGGTTTTCCCGAAATTCCAGGAATTTCTTAAATAAAAACTGTTACTAATTTAACATTTCTTGACCGATCTAAACAATTCTAACACCAACCAATTCAGCTCATTCAGGACATTCATGCTCCTAATCATTTTCCGAAAAATCCCGCTTTTGCCGAAATTCTTAAATTTCCAGGAAGTTTCCATTGAACTGAATGGGGCATTTTTCCAAGTTGCACAATTCCCACATTTTTCAACCATTTCAAACCATTCCAACATCATCAACATATTCAACTCATCCTGGACATTTAAACTACCATTTTTCCACATTCAACAAATTTCCAGGAATTCCCATTTTTTTGTAACTAATTTTCCAACCTTAAGTTCGACTACTCCTTTCACATTTGTCAGCCCATTTCAACCGTTCCAACGTCAAAACACTCCTCATATTCAGGACAAAAAACAAATTGGTTAAAGAACAAGAAAAATTCCCGGTTTTCCCGAAATTCCAGGAAATTCTTAAATAAAAACTGTTACTAATTTAACATTTCTTGACCGATCTAAACAATTCTAACACCAACCAATTCAGCTCATTCAGGACATTCATGCTCCTAATCATTTTCCAAAAAATCCCGCTTTTGCCAAAATTCTTAAATTTCCAGGAAGTTTCCATTGAACTGAATGGGGCATTTTTCCAAGTTGCACAATTCCCACATTTTTCAACCATTTCAAACCATTCCAACATCATCAACATATTCAACTCATCCTGGACATTTAAACTACCATTTTTCCACATTCAACAAATTTCCAGGAATTCCCATTTTTTTGTAACTAATTTTCCACCCTTAAGTTCGACTACTCCTTTCACATTTGTCAACCCATTTCAACTGTTCCAACGTCAAAACAATCCTCATATTCAGGACAAAAAACAAATTGGTTAAAGAACAAGAAAAATTCCCGGTTTTCCCGAAATTCCAGGAATTTCTTAAATAAAAACTGTTACTAATTTAACATTTCTTGACCGATTTAAACCATTCTAACACCAACCAATTCAGCTCATTCAGGACATTCATGCTCCTAATCATTTTCCAAAAAATCCCGCTTTTGCCAAAATTCTTACATTTCCAGGAAGTTTCCATTGAACTGAATGGGGCATTTTTCCAAGTTGCACAATTCCCACATGTTTCAACCATTTCAAACCATTCCAACATCATCAACATATTCAACTCATCCTGGATAATTAAACTACCATTTTTCCACATTCAAAAAATTTCCAGGAATTCCCATTTTTTTGTAACTAATTTTCCAACCTTAAGTTCGACTACTCCTTTCACATTTGTCAGCCCATTTCAACCGTTCCAACGTCAAAACACTCCTCATATTCAGGACAAAAAACGAATTGGTTAAAGAACAAGAAAAATTCCCGGTTTTCCCGAAATTCCTGGAATTTCTTAAATAAAAACTGTTACTAATTTAACATTTCTTGACCGATTTAAACAATTCTAACACCAACCAATTCAGCTCATTCAGGACATTCATGCTCCTAATCATTTTCCAAAAAATCCCGCTTTTGCCAAAATTCTTAAATTTCCAGGAAGTTTCCATTGAACTGAATGGGGCATTTTTCCAAGTTGCACAATTCCCACATTTTTCAACCATTTCAAACCATTCCAACATCATCAACATATTCAACTCATCCTGGAAATTTAAACTACCATTTTTCCACATTCAACAAATTTCCAGGAATTCCCATTTTTT
Source organism: Entelurus aequoreus (assembly GCF_033978785.1). Classification (NCBI taxonomy): domain Eukaryota; kingdom Metazoa; phylum Chordata; class Actinopteri; order Syngnathiformes; family Syngnathidae; genus Entelurus; species Entelurus aequoreus. The sequence goes on from NC_084758.1 coordinate 9,582,530, forward strand.
TGTAACTAATTTTCCAACCTTAAGTTTGACTACTCCTTTCACATTTGTCAGCCCATTTCAACCGTTCCACCGTCAAAACACTCCTCATATTCAGGACAAAAAACAAAGTGGTTAAAGAACAAGAAAAATTCCCGGTTTTCCCGAAATTCCAGGAATTTCTTAAATAAAAACTGTTACTAATTTAACATTTCTTGACCGATTTAAACAATTCTAACACCAACCAATTCAGCTCATTCAGGACATTCATGCTCCTTATCATTTTCCAAAAAATCCCGCTTTTGCCAAAATTCTTAAATTTCCAGGAAGTTTCCATTGAACTGAATGGGGCATTTTTCCAAGTTGCACAATTCCCACATTTTTCAACCATTTCAAACCATTCCAACATCATCAACATTTTCAACTCATCCTGGACATTTAAACTACCATTTTTCCACATTCAACACATTTCCAGGAATTCCCATTTTTTTGTAACTAATTTTCCAACCTTAAGTTTGACTACTCCTTTCACATTTGTCAGCCCATTTCAACCGTTCCAACGTCAAAACACTCCTCATATTCAGGACAAAAAAAAAATTGGTTAAAGAACAAGAAAAATTCCCGGTTTTCCTGAAATTCCAGGAATTTCTTAAATAAAAACTGTTACTAATTTAACATTTCTTGACCGATCTAAACAATTCTAACACCAACCAATTCAGCTCATTCAGGACATTCATGCTCCTAATCATTTTCCAAAAAATCCCGCTTTTGCCGAAATTCTTAAATTTCCAGGAAGTTTCCATTGAACTGAATGGGTTATTTTTCCAAGTTGCACAATTCCCACATTTTTCAACCATTTCAAACCATTCCAACATCATCAACATATTCAACTCATCCTGGACATTTAAGCTACCATTTTTCCACATTCAACAAATTTCCAGGAATTCCCATTTTTTTGTAACTAATTTTCCACCCTTAAGTTTGACTACTCCTTTCACATTTGTCAGCCCATTTCAACCGTTCAAACGTCAAAACACTCCTCATATTCAGGACAAAAAACAAATTGGTTAAAGAACAAGAAAAATTCCCGGTTTTCCCGAAATTCCAGGAAATTCTTAAATAAAAACTGTTACTAATTTAACATTTCTTGACCGATCTAAACAATTCTAAAACCAACCAATTCAGCTCATTCAGGACATTCATGCTCCTAATCATTTTCCCAAAAATCCCGCTTTTGCCAAAATTCTTAAATTTCCAGGAATTTTCCATTGAACTGAATGGGGCATTTTTCCAAGTTGCACAATTCCCACATTTTTCAACCATTTCAAACCATTCCAACATCATCAACATATTCAACTCATCCTGGACATTTAAACTACCATTTTTCCACATTCAACAAATTTCCAGGAATTCCCATTTTTTTGTAACTAATTTTCCACCCTTAAGTTCGACTACTCCTTTCACATTTGTCAACCCATATCAACTGTTCCAACGTCAAAACAATCCTCATATTCAGGACAAAAAACACATTGGTTAAAGAACAAGAAAAATTCCCGGTTTTCCTGAAATTCCAGGAATTTCTTAAATAAAAACTGTTACTAATTTAACATTTCTTGACCGATCTAAACAATTCTAACACCAACCAATTCAGCTCATTCAGGACATTCATGCTCCTAATCATTTTCCAAAAAAATCCCGCTTTTGCCGAAATTCTTAAATTTCCAGGAAGTTTCCATTGAACTGAATGGGTTATTTTTCCAAGTTGCACAATTCCCACATTTTTCAACCATTTCAAACCATTCCAACATCATCAACATATTCAACTCATCCTGGACATTTAAGCTACCATTTTTCCACATTCAACAAATTTCCAGGAATTCCCATTTTTTTGTAACTAATTTTCCACCCTTAAGTTTGACTACTCCTTTCACATTTGTCAGCCCATTTCAACCGTTCAAACGTCAAAACACTCCTCATATTCAGGACAAAAAACAAATTGGTTAAAGAACAAGAAAAATTCCCGGTTTTCCCGAAATTCCAGGAAATTCTTAAATAAAAACTGTTACTAATTTAACATTTCTTGACCGATCTAAACAATTCTAAAACCAACCAATTCAGCTCATTCAGGACATTCATGCTCCTAATCATTTTCCCAAAAATCCCGCTTTTGCCAAAATTCTTAAATTTCCAGGAATTTTCCATTGAACTGAATGGGGCATTTTTCCAAGTTGCACAATTCCCACATTTTTCAACCATTTCAAACCATTCCAACATCATCAACATATTCAACTCATCCTGGACATTTAAACTACCATTTTTCCACATTCAACAAATTTCCAGGAATTCCCATTTTTTTGTAACTAATTTTCCACCCTTAAGTTCGACTACTCCTTTCACATTTGTCAACCCATATCAACTGTTCCAACGTCAAAACAATCCTCATATTCAGGACAAAAAACACATTGGTTAAAGAACAAGAAAAATTCCCGGTTTTCCTGAAATTCCAGGAATTTCTTAAATAAAAACTGTTACTAATTTAACATTTCTTGACCGATCTAAACAATTCTAACACCAACCAATTCAGCTCATTCAGGACATTCATGCTCCTAATCATTTTCCAAAAAATCCCGCTTTTGCCGAAATTCTTAAATTTCCAGGAAGTTTCCATTGAACTGAATGGGTTATTTTTCCAAGTTGCACAATTCCCACATTTTTCAACCATTTCAAACCATTCCAACATCATCAACATATTCAACTCATCCTGGACATTTAAGCTACCATTTTTCCACATTCAACAAATTTCCAGGAATTCCCATTTTTTTGTAACTAATTTTCCACCCTTAAGTTTGACTACTCCTTTCACATTTGTCAGCCCATTTCAACCGTTCAAACGTCAAAACACTCCTCATATTCAGGACAAAAAACAAATTGGTTAAAGAACAAGAAAAATTCCCGGTTTTCCCGAAATTCCAGGAAATTCTTAAATAAAAACTGTTACTAATTTAACATTTCTTGACCGATCTAAACAATTCTAAAACCAACCAATTCAGCTCATTCAGGACATTCATGCTCCTAATCATTTTCCCAAAAATCCCGCTTTTGCCAAAATTCTTAAATTTCCAGGAATTTTCCATTGAACTGAATGGGGCATTTTTCCAAGTTGCACAATTCCCACATTTTTCAACCATTTCAAACCATTCCAACATCATCAACATATTCAACTCATCCTGGACATTTAAACTACCATTTTTCCACATTCAACAAATTTCCAGGAATTCCCATTTTTTTGTAACTAATTTTCCAACCTTAAGTTCGACTACTCCTTTCACATTTGTCAGCCCATTTCAACCGTTCCAACGTCAAAACACTCCTCATATTCAGGACAAAAAACAAATTGGTTAAAGAACAAGAAAAATTCCCGGTTTTCCCGAAATTCCAGGAATTTCTTAAATAAAAACTGTTACTAATTTAACATTTCTTGACCGATCTAAACAATTCTAACACCAACCAATTCAGCTCATTCAGGACATTCATGCTCCTAATCATTTTCCGAAAAATCCCGCTTTTGCCGAAATTCTTAAATTTCCAGGAAGTTTCCATTGAACTGAATGGGGCATTTTTCCAAGTTGCACAATTCCCACATTTTTCAACCATTTCAAACCATTCCAACATCATCAACATATTCAACTCATCCTGGACATTTAAACTACCATTTTTCCACATTCAACAAATTTCCAGGAATTCCCATTTTTTTGTAACTAATTTTCCAACCTTAAGTTCGACTACTCCTTTCACATTTGTCAGCCCATTTCAACCGTTCCAACGTCAAAACACTCCTCATATTCAGGACAAAAAACAAATTGGTTAAAGAACAAGAAAAATTCCCGGTTTTCCCGAAATTCCAGGAATTTCTTAAATAAAAACTGTTACTAATTTAACATTTCTTGACCGATCTAAACAATTCTAACACCAACCAATTCAGCTCATTCAGGACATTCATGCTCCTAATCATTTTCCAAAAAATCCCGCTTTTGCCAAAATTCTTAAATTTCCAGGAAGTTTCCATTGAACTGAATGGGGCATTTTTCCAAGTTGCACAATTCCCACATTTTTCAACCATTTCAAACCATTCCAACATCATCAACATATTCAACTCATCCTGGACATTTAAACTACCATTTTTCCACATTCAACAAATTTCCAGGAATTCCCATTTTTTTGTAACTAATTTTCCACCCTTAAGTTCGACTACTCCTTTCACATTTGTCAACCCATTTCAACTGTTCCAACGTCAAAACAATCCTCATATTCAGGACAAAAAACAAATTGGTTAAAGAACAAGAAAAATTCCCGGTTTTCCCGAAATTCCAGGAATTTCTTAAATAAAAACTGTTACTAATTTAACATTTCTTGACCGATTTAAACCATTCTAACACCAACCAATTCAGCTCATTCAGGACATTCATGCTCCTAATCATTTTCCAAAAAATCCCGCTTTTGCCAAAATTCTTACATTTCCAGGAAGTTTCCATTGAACTGAATGGGGCATTTTTCCAAGTTGCACAATTCCCACATGTTTCAACCATTTCAAACCATTCCAACATCATCAACATATTCAACTCATCCTGGATAATTAAACTACAATTTTTCCACATTCAAAAAATTTCCAGGAATTCACATTTTTTTGTAACTAATTTTCCAACCTTAAGTTCGACTACTCCTTTCACATTTGTCAGCCCATTTCAACCGTTCCAACGTCAAAACACTCCTCATATTCAGGACAAAAAACGAATTGGTTAAAGAACAAGAAAAATTCCCGGTTTTCCCGAAATTCCAGGAATTTCTTAAATAAAAACTGTTACTAATTTAACATTTCTTGACCGATTTAAACAATTCTAACACCAACCAATTCAGCTCATTCAGGACATTCATGCTCCTAATCATTTTCCAAAAAATCCCGCTTTTGCCAAAATTCTTAAATTTCCAGGAAGTTTCCATTGAACTGAATGGGGCATTTTTCCAAGTTGCACAATTCCCACATTTTTCAACCATTTCAAACCATTCCAACATCATCAACATATTCAACTCATCCTGGAAATTTAAACTACCATTTTTCCACATTCAACAAATTTCCAGGAATTCCCATTTTTTTGTAACTAATTTTCCAACCTTAAGTTTGACTACTCCTTTCACATTTGTCAGCCCATTTCAACCGTTCCACCGTCAAAACACTCCTCATATTCAGGACAAAAAACAAAGTGGTTAAAGAACAAGAAAAATTCCCGGTTTTCCCGAAATTCCAGGAATTTCTTAAATAAAAACTGTTACTAATTTAACATTTCTTGACCGATTTAAACAATTCTAACACCAACCAATTCAGCTCATTCAGGACATTCATGCTCCTTATCATTTTCCAAAAAATCCCGCTTTTGCCAAAATTCTTAAATTTCCAGGAAGTTTCCATTGAACTGAATGGGGCATTTTTCCAAGTTGCACAATTCCCACATTTTTCAACCATTTCAAACCATTCCAACATCATCAACATTTTCAACTCATCCTGGACATTTAAACTACCATTTTTCCACATTCAACACATTTCCAGGAATTCCCATTTTTTTGTAACTAATTTTCCAACCTTAAGTTTGACTACTCCTTTCACATTTGTCAGCCCATTTCAACCGTTCCAACGTCAAAACACTCCTCATATTCAGAACCAAAAAAAAAATTGGTTAAAGAACAAGAAAAATTCCCGGTTTTCCTGAAATTCCAGGAATTTCTTAAATAAAAACTGTTACTAATTTAACATTTCTTGACCGATCTAAACAATTCTAACACCAACCAATTCAGCTCATTCAGGACATTCATGCTCCTAATCATTTTCCAAAAAATCCCGCTTTTGCCGAAATTCTTAAATTTCCAGGAAGTTTCCATTGAACTGAATGGGGCATTTTTCCAAGTTGCACAATTCCCACATTTTTCAACCATTTCAAACCATTCCAACATCATCAACATATTCAACTCATCCTGGACATTTAAACTACCATTTTTCCACATTCAACAAATTTCCAGGAATTCCCATTTTTTTGTAACTAATTTTCCAACCTTAAGTTCGACTACTCCTTTCACATGTGTCAGCCCATTTCAACCGTTCCAACGTCAAAACACTCCCCATATTCAGGACAAAAAACAAGTTGGTTAAAGAACAAGAAAAATTCCCGGTTTTCCCGAAATTCCAGGAATTTCTTAAATAAAAACTGTTACTAATTTAACATTTCTTGACCGATTTAAACAATTCTAACACCAACCAATTCAGCTCATTCAGGACATTCATGCTCCTAATCATTTTCCAAAAAATCCCGCTTTTGCCGAAATTCTTAAATTTCCAGGAAGTTTCCATTGAACTGAATGGGGCATTTTTCCAAGTTGCACAATTCCCACATTTTTCAACCATTTCAAACCATTCCAACATCATCAACATATTCAACTCATCCTGGACATTTAAACTACCATTTTTCCACATTCATCAAATTTCCAGGAATTCCCATTTTTTTGTAACTAATTTTCCAACCTTAAGTTCGACTACTCCTTTCACATTTGTCAGCCCATTTCAACCGTTCCAACGTCAAAACACTCCTCATATTCAGGACAAAAAACAAATTGGTTAAAGAACAAGAAAAATTCCCGGTTTTCCCCAAATTCCAGGAATTTCTTAAATAAAAACTGTTACTAATTTAACATTTCTTGACCGATCTAAACAATTCTAACACCAACCAATTCAGCTCATTCAGGACATTCATGCTCCTAATCATTTTCCAAAAAATCCCGCTTTTGCCAAAATTCTTAAATTTCCAGGAAGTTTCCATTGAACTGAATGGGGCATTTTTCCAAGTTGCACAATTCCCACATTTTCAACCATTTCAAACCATTCCAACATCATCAACATATTCAACTCATCCTGGACATTTAAACTACCATTTTTCCACATTCAACAAATTTCCAGGAATTCCCATTTTTTTGTAACTAATTTTCCAACCTTAAGTTCGACTACTCCTTTCACATGTGTCAGCCCATTTCAACCGTTCCAACGTCAAAACACTCCTCATATTCAGGACAAAAAACAAGTTGGTTAAAGAACAAGAAAAATTCCCGGTTTTCCCGAAATTCCAGGAATTTCTTAAATAAAAACTGTTACTAATTTAACATTTCTTGACCGATTTAAACAATTCTAACACCAACCAATTCAGCTCATTCAGGACATTCATGCTCCTAATCATTTTCCAAAAAATCCCGCTTTTGCCGAAATTCTTAAATTTCCAGGAAGTTTCCATTGAACTGAATGGGGCATTTTTCCAAGTTGCACAATTCCCACATTTTTCAACCATTTCAAACCATTCCAACATCATCAACATATTCAACTCATCCTGGACATTTAAACTACCATTTTTCCACATTCATCAAATTTCCAGGAATTCCCATTTTTTTGTAACTAATTTTCCAACCTTAAGTTCGACTACTCCTTTCACATTTGTCAGCCCATTTCAACCGTTCCAACGTCAAAACACTCCTCATATTCAGGACAAAAAACAAATTGGTTAAAGAACAAGAAAAATTCCCGGTTTTCCCCAAATTCCAGGAATTTCTTAAATAAAAACTGTTACTAATTTAACATTTCTTGACCGATCTAAACAATTCTAACACCAACCAATTCAGCTCATTCAGGACATTCATGCTCCTAATCATTTTCCAAAAAATCCCGCTTTTGCCAAAATTCTTAAATTTCCAGGAAGTTTCCATTGAACTGAATGGGGCATTTTTCCAAGTTGCATAATTCCCACATTTTTCAACCATTTCAAACCATTCCAACATCATCAACATATTCAACTCATCCTGGACATTTAAACTACCATTTTTCCACATTCAACAAATTTCCAGGAATTCCCATTTTTTTGTAACTAATTTTCCAACCTTAAGTTTGACTACTCCTTTCACATTTGTCAGCCCATTTCAACCGTTCCAACGTCAAAACACTCCTCATATTCAGGACAAAAAACACATTGGTTAAAGAACAAGAAAAATTCCCGGTTTTCCCCAAATTCCAGGAATTTCTTAAATAAAAACTGTTACTAATTTAACATTTCTTGACCGATCTAAACAATTCTAACACCAACCAATTCAGCTCATTCAGGACATTCATGCTCCTAATCATTTTCCAAAAAATCCCGCTTTTGCCAAAATTCTTAAATTTCCAGGAAGTTTCCATTGAACTGAATGGGGCATTTTTCCAAGTTGCACAATTCCCACATTTTTCAACCATTTCAAACCATTCCAACATCATCAACATATTCAACTCATCCTGGACATTTAAACTACCATTTTTCCACATTCAACAAATTTCCAGGAATTCCCATTTTTTTGTAACTAATTTTCCAACCTTAAGTTCGACTACTCCTTTCACATTTGTCAACCCATTTCAACCGTTCCAACGTCAAAACACTCCTCATATTCAGGACAAAAAACGAATTGGTTAAAGAACAAGAAAAATTCCCGGTTTTCCCGAAATTCCAGGAATTTCCTAAATAAAAACTGTTACTAATTTAACATTTCTTGACCGATTTAAACAATTCTAACACCAACCAATTCAGCTCATTAAGGACATTCATGCTCCTAATCATTTTCCAAAAAATCCCGCTTTGCCAAAATTCTTAAATTTCCAGGAAGTTTCCACTGAACTGAATGGGGCATTTTTCCAAGTTGCACAATTCCCACATTTTTCAACCATTTCAAACCATTCCAACATCTTCAACATATTCAACTCATCCTGGACATTTAAACTACCATTTTTCCACATTCAACAAATTTCCAGGAATTCCCATTTTTTTGTAACTAATTTTCCAACCTTAAGTTTGACTACTCCTTTCACATTTGTCAGCCCATTTCAACCGTTCCAACGTCAAAACACTCCTCATATTCAGGACAAAAAACAAATTGGTTAAATAACAAGAAAAATTCCCGGTTTTCCCGAAATTCCAGGAATTTCTTAAATAAAAACTGTTACTAATTTAACATTTCTTGACCGATTTAAACAATTCTAACACCAACCAATTCAGCTCATTCAGGACATCCATGCTCCTAATCCTTTTCCAAAAAATCCCGCTTTTGCCGAAATTCTTAAATTTCCAGGAAGTTTCCATTGAACTGAATGGGGCATTTTTCCAAGTTGCACAATTCCCACATTTTTCAACCATTTCAAACCATTCCAACATCATCAACATATTCAACTCATCCTGGACATTTAAACTACCATTTTTCCACATTCAACAAATTTCCAGGAATTCCCATTTTTTTGTAACTAATTTTCCAACCTTAAGTTTGACTACTCCTTTCACATTTGTCAGCCCATTTCAACCGTTCCAACGTCAAAACACTCCTCATATTCAGGACAAAAAACAAAGTGGTTAAAGAACAAGAAAAATTCCCGGTTTTCCCGAAATTCCAGGAATTTCTTAAATAAAAACTGTTACTAATTTAACATTTCTTGACCGATCTAAACAATTCTAACACCAACCAATTCAGCTCATTCAGGACATTCATGCTCCTAATCATTTTCCAAAAAATCCCGCTTTTGCCGAAATTCTTAAATTTCCAGGAAGTTTCCATTGAACTGAATGGGCCATTTTTCCAAGTTGCACAATTCCCACATTTTTCAACCATTTCAAACCATTCCAACATCATCAACATATTCAACTCATCCTGGACATTTAAACTACCATTTTTCCACATTCAACAAATTTCCAGGAATTCCCATTTTTTTGTAACTAATTTTCCAACCTTAAGTTTGACTACTCCTTTCACATTTGTCAACCCATTTCAACTGTTCCAACGTCAAAACACTCGTCATATTCAGGACAAAAAACAAATTGGTTAAAGAACAAGAAAAATTCCCGGTTTTCCCGAAATTCCAGGAATTTCTTAAATAAAAACTGTTACTAATTTAACATTTCTTGACCGATCTAAACAATTCTAACACCAACCAATTCAGCTCATTCAGGACATTCATGCTCCTAATCATTTTCCAAAAAATCCCGCTTTTGCCAAAATTCTTAAATTTCCAGGAAGTTTCCATTGAACTGAATGGGGCATTTTTCCAAGTTGCACAATTCCCACATTTTTCAACCATTTCAAACCATTCCAACATCATCAACATATTCAACTCATCCTGGACATTTAAACTACCATTTGTCCACATTCCACAAATTTCCAGGAATTCCCTTTTTTTTGTAACTAATTTTCCAACCTTAAGTTTGACTACTCCTTTCACATTTGTCAACCCATTTCAACTGTTCCAACGTCAAAACACTCCTCATGTTCAGGACAAAAAACTAATTGGTTAGAGAACAAGAAAAATTCCCGGCTTTCCCGAAATTCCAGGAATTTAAATAAAAACTGTTACTAATTTAACATTTCTTGACCGATCTAAACAATTCTAACACCAACCAATTCAGCTCATTCAGGACATTCATGCTCCTAATCATTTTCCAAAAAATCCCGCTTTTGACGAAATTCTTAAATTTCCAGGAAGTTTCCATTGAACTGAATGGGGCATTTTTCCAAGTTGCACAATTCCCACATTTTTCAACCATTTCAAACCATTCCAACATCAACACATTCCACTCATCCTGGACATTCAAACTAACACATTCCCGAGTTTCAAACCAAATTCCAGTTTTCCTGGAAATTCAAAGTCTTCAACATTCAAACCATTCCAACATTCAAACTATTCTTACATTCATATTACATTCCGTCAGCATTTCACTTCAACATTCACATGCAATTCCTCCAGGAATTGCCTCATGTAGTTATTATCATCATTAAATAAGCTGTGCTTCGTCCTCCTCCTTTTCATGCATGTTGAATTGCACATGTTGAATTCCTCGGTGTAACCTCGCTCAGCTCGTTGCAAACAAACAACAAATAAAAGCGATACCTTATGTCTGAATCTCAAGACGGGCTGAGAGGGCGGCGACAACAATCCCTCATCGGCGGGCTTCCCGTCGGCGCCCAGTGCTGCTACCACCGCCATCAGGAAGGCGGCGTATCTCCACCATCTTGCAGTCGCCATCGCCGCTGTCCTGGCCGAACACAAACACAATGGTGAAGATGCAGTTACTAATTTTAAAGTCAGGCTATCAATAGAGCCTCCAGATTACATCTGCTCCGAATCAATTAGGAGAGGATAGACGTCAGCAGGAGACAAAGAGACGGCCAATTAAGACGATTAAAGTCAAGCCCGCGACTTAATTAGGCTCTCACTCAAGACGTCTCGCGAGCAAACATGTTTATTCATACCCGCAGTCGGAGAAGTCACTTTCAACTCGCGCTCGCCTAACGGCTCAATTATTCATCTTCTTGAGTAAAAATAAGTTTGCAGAGGAAGGAGAGTGAAGCAAAACAAAAGACATCACAAACAACAACACGTGTCGGAAATGTGAACTTGCAGGAAAAACACCAACGCAGTATCAAACGCAGGCGGCGCAGAGCTTATGTGATGCCAAATGAGACATATTTATGTTCACGGGTGCAAATAAAGACTGTCAAACATCACCAAAAAATGTTTATGAGTACAAC
>NC_084758.1:9599130-9646630 GCF_033978785.1 Entelurus aequoreus
TTATATTTACATCCAACACAATTTCCCAACTCATATGGAAACGGGGTTTGTATATATATATATATATATATATATATATATATATATATATATATATATATATATATATATATATATATATATATATATATATATATATATATATATACGCATGCACGCACATATATATACGCATGTATATATGTATGCATACATATGCATGCATGCATGCGTATATATATATATATATATATATATATATATATATATATATACATATATATATATATATATATATATATATATACATACATACATGCAAATCAAATCAAAACTCGAGTTTTCAGACAATCTTTGTTTATTTATCGCCAAAATCATGCAGTCTTACCTGGACTGGCTGCCAGGAAAGTTATCAATACCAGGTCAAGCGGTATAAAAATGGATGGATGGATTAATGGATGGAAGGATGAATGGATGGATGGATGGATGGATGGATGGATCATAATGTCTATAAGGGCGGCGTGGCGAAGTTGGTAGAGTGGCCGTGCCAGCAATCGGAGGGTTGCTGGTTACTGGGGTTCAATCCCCACCTTCTACCATCCGAGTCCCGTCCGTTGTGTCCTTGGGCAAGACACTTCACCCTTGCTCCTGATGGCTGCTGGTTAGCGCCTTGCATGGCAGCTCCTGCCATCAGTGTGTGAATGTGTGTGTGAATGGGTGAATGTGGAAATACTGTCAAAGCGCTTTGAGTACCTTGAAGGTAGAAAAGCGCTATACAAGTATAACCCATTTATCATTTATGTATTAGTTTTGTGCATTCATAACTACTTATGTACAACGTTTTAGACTGTATCCTTCTATCATAGCTTATGAATATATATATATATATACACTACCGTTCAAAAGTTTGGGGTCACATTGAAATGTCCTTATTTTTGAAGGAAAAGCACTGTACTTTTCAATGAAGATAACTTTAAACTAGTCTTAACTTGAAAGAAATACACTCTATACATTGCTAATGTGGTAAATGACTATTCTAGCTGCAAATTTCTGCTTTTTGGTGCAATATCTACATAGGTGTAAAGAGGCCCATTTCCAGCAACTATCACTCCAGTGTTCTAATGGTACAATGTGTTTGCTCATTGGCTCGGAAGGCTAATTGATGATTAGAAAAGCCTTGTGCAATCATGTTCACACATCTGAAAACAGTTTAGCTCGTTACAGAAGCTACAAAACTGACCTTCCTTTGAGCAGATTGAGTTTCTGGAGCGTCACATTCGTGGTGTCAATTAAACGCTCAAAATGGCCAGGAAAAGAGAACTTTCATCTGAAACTCGACAGTCTATTCTTGTTCTTAGAAATGAAGGCTATTCCACTAAATTGTTTGGGTGACCCCAAACTTTTGAACGGAAGTGTATATGTTACTCTACATCCTTACTATCTACTCTGTACATACATACATACGTCTATCAATACTGTGTACACATGAAAGTACTTCTGGATTGGATATTAAACCACATTTTATTACCCTGTATGTTTTAGGTATGTGTAATGAATACATTGAATCCTAAATATAGGGGAACAATAATTATTCCAAAACCTATTTTTTATTTTATTTTTTGTATTTTTTGGTATTATTTATTAATATTTTTAGTATTATTGTTTTTACTATTATTATCTAATTATGTATTTATTATTATTTATAAAGTATCTATAGCATGTCAATATATAGGCTTAATGACATTTAATTTTTGTTTAATTAAATTCAAAATACTGTCATTTAATTGTATTATCTTAAGGCCTTTTATGTGCCCAATTGAATTAGTGATATACTATATTATATAATGATAATAATGGATTAGATTTATATAGCGCTTTTCTAGACACTCAAAGCGCTTCATATATGATATACTAGTATATGAATATAACTATAACTATAATAAAAAAATGTCCCTTTTTTTTTTTTTTAGAACATATATACTTAAATAACAACCTATGTATCAATTGTGCATTAGTTATTGCATGGAAAGTGCAATAGAATGAAACGTGAATGAATCCAATCTGTCAAAGTGGTCCATCAAAGAGGTGTGGGGCGGGACCAACGATCCCATTGGTCGATTCCTTACCCAAGCGTGTGCCTCCCTTTTAAACGAGGCGGACTAGCAACACAACTGAGTGGAGGTTGTGGAAAAAGGTTTTTGAGCGTCTTTCTTCCCCGTGGCCCAGCTCTCACCTTATCAGGCGGGTGGTGTTCCATCCCGCAGGATATCCGCTACGTCCCGTTTGAAAGGCGGCAGCAGCTGCTGGTTCTCCGCCTTTTGCTGCAGCCGCCAGATAAAGCAGCTGGATGACTTTTCTCTGCTTTATCTCCTCTTGGCACCCACCCAATCAATCTGTGTGTTAAATGACTTATTAATGGAGCCTATAATGCAGGATGCTCAACACACACACACACACACACCAATAGTGGACCCTCTGAAGCAGTGGTGTCCAAAGTGTGGCCCGGGGGCCATTTGTGATGGTATGGGGGTGTATTAGTGGCCAAGACATGGGTAACTTACACATCTGTGAAGGCGCCATTAATGCTGAAAGGTACATACAGCTTTTGGAGCAACATATGTTGCCATCCATGCAACTTTATCATGGACGCCCCTGCTTATTTCAGCAAGACAATGCCAAGCCACGTGTTGCATCAACGTGGCTTCATAGTAAAAGAGTGCAGGTACTAGACTGGCCTGCCTGTAGTCCAGACCTGTCTCCCATCCACACTCTGATGGAGGAGGTCAGGATGGACTCAATGATGGCTGAGTAAAACTGCACCAGCATCTCGGTCGGCACCTTAAGTTTCCTCAGCTGCCGCAGGAAGTACATCCTCTGCTGGGCCTTCTTGATGAGGGAGCTGATGGTCAGCTCTCACTTGAGGTCCTGGGTGATGGTGGTGCCCAAGAAACGGAAGGAGTCCACAATGGGGACGGGGGTGGGAGAGTCAATCAGGGTGAGGGGGGATGGTGGGGCTGTGACTTTCCTGAAGTCCATGATCATCTCCACTGTTTTCTGGGCGTTCAGCTCCAGGTTGTTGAGGCTGCACCAGGACGTCAGCCGGCCCACCTCTCTCCTGTAGGCGGACTCATCGCCATTCAAGATGAGCCCGATGAGGGTGGTGTCATCCGCAAACTTGAGCAGTTTTACGGATTGGTGACTGGAGGTGCAGCAGTTTGTATACAGGGAGAAGAGCCAGGGGGAGAGAACACAGCCCTGAGGAGTACCAGTGTTTGTGGTTCGACTGTCCGAGACAATCTTCCCCAGCCGTACGTGCTGTCTTCGGTCTGTCAGGAAGTCATTAATCCAACTGAGGGAGTCGGGCACCCTGAGCTGGTAGAGCTTGTCTCGTAGCAGTCCAGGGAGGATGGTGTTGAAGGCAGAGCTGAAGTCCACAAACAGGATCCTAGCATAGGTTCCTGGGGAGTCCAGATGCTCCAGGATGAAGTGGAGGGCCAGGTTCACTGCATCATCCACAGACCTGTTGGCTCTGTAGGCGAACTGCAGTGGGTCCAGGAGGGGGGCGGTGATGTCCTTAAGGTGGGGCAGAACCAAGCGCTCAAAGGACTTCATGACCACAGACGTCAGCGCGACCGGCCTGTAGTCATTTAGTCCTGTGATCCGTGCTTTCTTGGGGACAGGGACAATG
Organism: Entelurus aequoreus; assembly: GCF_033978785.1. NCBI lineage: Eukaryota > Metazoa > Chordata > Actinopteri > Syngnathiformes > Syngnathidae > Entelurus > Entelurus aequoreus. The sequence goes on from NC_084758.1 coordinate 9,602,798, forward strand.
GTAGAGGTCTTAAAGCAGGACGGCACGCGGCATAGCTCCAGAGAGGTGTTAAAAATGTCAGTGAAGACAGGAGCCAGCTGGTCCGCACAGTGTCTGAGAGTGGAGGGGGAGACACCATCCGGCCCGGGGGCCTTCCGCGTATTCAGCTTCAAGAACTGCCGGCGTACAGCCTCTTCTTTGATGGAGAGGGACTTTACAGTCTTATGATGTTTTTGGAGTCCTGTGATGTCATTGGAGTCCTTTGAGTCCTTTAACTCCTTTAATGAAGTGCTGGCATTGGTGGGGAGGGTGATGGTGGGGGGAGCATGGCTTTGATGAGCTGAAGGCCGTTCATGACGACAGTAATGTGTGTTGAGGCCCTGAGCGAGAGTCCGGTCATTCAGGGCCTGGGGGGTTTTGGGCTTATAGTTCGTAAGGGCCCTTAGACCTCTCCAAACTGCCGCAGAATCATTGGAGCGGAACTGTTCCTGTAGCAGCACGGTGGCAGAGGGGTTAGTGCGTCTGTCTCACAATACGAAGGTCCTGAGTAGTCGTGAGTTCAATCCCGGCCTCTGGATCTTTCTGTGTGGAGTTTGCATGTTCTCCCCGTGACTGCGTGGGTTCCCTCCGGGTACTCCGGCTTCCTCCCACCTCCAAAGACATGCACCTGGGGATAGGTTGATTGGCAACACTAAATTGGCCCTAGTGTGTGAATGTGAGTGTGAATGTTGTCTGTCTATCTGTGTTGGCCCTGCGATGAGGTGGCGACTTGTCCAGGGTGTACCCCGCCTTCCGCCCGATTGTAGCTGAGATAGGCTCCAGCGCCCCCCGCGACCCCGAAGGGAATAAGCGGTAGAAAATGGATGGATGGATGGATGTTCCTGTAGACGGTTAGAGTACACAGATTTAGCTTTCTCCACTTCCCTGGTGAAGTGGTACTTCGCTTCTCTGTATGTACTTCGGTCCCCGCTTCTCCACGCAGCCTCCTTCTTTTTGCGCAGCTGTCGGAGCTTGGGTGTGAACCAGGGCTTGTCGTTGTTATAACAAACCCTGGTGCGCGTTGGAATGATGCGCGCCTCATTGAACTGTATGTATGAGGTCACAGTGTCCGTATACTCGTCCAGATTGTTCGTGGCCGCTCCAATTGCCTCCCAGTCTGTCGTTTCCCAACAAGCACGCAACTCGTCCACAGACTCGGCGGTGAAACACTTAATGTTCCTCATAACAGGTTTAGCCAGTTTCAGTCTCTGTCTGTATGAAGGGATTAAGTGCACCATCACGTGATCTGATAGTCCAAGAGCAGCGCGCGGGACTGCATGAAAAGCCTTGCTCAATGTAGTGTAGCAGTGATCCAGCGTGTTCTCCTCTCTGGTCGGGCATTTAATAAACTGTCTATACTTTGGTAATTCCTGGCTCAAATTTCCCTTGTTAAAGTCACCAAGCACGATAACAAGAGAGTCAGGAAAAGACCGTTCCACATGTAAGATCTGTCCTGCGAGCGCGTGCTGAGCGTCACGCACGTCCGAATGAAACAATCTCACGCGGTGAGTAAAAGGGCTTACAGTGGATGAAGAAATATTCCAAAGAAGAAGAACAGTGTCTAAAAATCACAGTCACGTCTGTACACCAGCTATTGTTGATAAAGAAGCAGAGTCCACCGCCTCTTTTTTTGCCAGAGAGCGCCGCGTCTCGGTCCGCGCGGAGGAGATGAAAGCCCTCCAGTTGAAGCGCGCTGTCCGGGACACTTGCGCTCAGCCAAGTCTCCGTGAAGCACAACACACAAGATGAAGAGAAGTCCTTGTTCCTTATCATCAGCAACGCTAGCTCGTCCATCTTGTTGGCAAGTGAGCGGACGTTGGAGAGGAAGATGCCTGGTAGAGGCGTGCGTAATCCCCGTCCGCGAAGACGGACAAGTGCGCCCGCTCTCTTTCCTCGTCGATGCGGTTTCCCTCTTTTGAGCACAGAATGGACCAAATCCGCAGCTGACGCTAAGATGACTGGTAACAAGTCCATAGGGATGATGGATCTGATGTTCAGTAGCTCTTCACGGGTGTAAGAGCACCCGGAAACACAATTTATGTACAAAAACAAACACAACAGAGCGCACGAGAGCACCGAGGCAGCCTTCATCGGCGCCATGATGATGATATATATATAGGTACACACTTTAGTCATACGTAGGCACTCAGCACATGCTAACATTAGCAGGCTAGCATTTTAAACAAAATAGGGCTACAACTAACGATTAATTTGATAATCGATTAATCTGTCGATTATTACTTCGATTAATCGATTAATAATCGGATAAAAGACACAAACTACATTTCTATCCATTCCAGTATTTTATTGAAAAAAAACAGCATACTGGAACCATACTTATTTTGATTATTGTTTCTCAGCTGTTTGTAGTTGTTGCAGTTTATAAATAAAGGTTTATAAAAAATAAAAAAATTTAAAATAAATAAAAATACAAATAAAAAAATGCCTCTGCGCATGCGCATAGCATAGATCCAATGAATCGATGACTAATTTAATCGCCAACTATTTTTATAATCGATTTTATTCGATTTAATCGATTAGTTGTTGCAGCCCTAAAACAAAAGTGTCACTTTAGAGTTATTCATTTTGGTACTTGAAACATGTTACTGTTAGCATTTTAGCATGCTAAGCATATAAAAACATCAGAATTCGAACCTCAGTCATGCATTTTTTTTTGTTTTTACTATTTTTACAGTGCTTGGATTTTTTAACTTGTATGACCATTAACAATGTTAAAAAATGTTGGTTTTTCTACGTCTGACAGTGAAGAAACTGTAAGCGATCCAGTGAACGCCTCTCATCAATGGACTGCCCGTAGGCGCTTGGTGTGTAGTCGAAAAAGCAAATACAAATTATTTTAAAAGCTGCGAGCAGCGATGGACGGGACCGACTTTGAGGGCTCATAAAATCCAAACCGGAGCAGTAATTAAAACTCTTTCATCAACTTTTAATCAGAAGGGTTCAATCTCTCTCCTGTGCTAATTTGAAGCCGACACGACAAACACGCTCAGAGGAGATCATGTTTGAAAAAAGGTGACTTTTTTTACACAACTTTTGTTTTGGGGGGGGAATTGCAAACTTCCTGTTGATTTTTGCTGGGGGTTGTCAGTGTATGAAATATAGGTCTAAGTGAGACCTACATAGACATTTTACTGGGAGTTACAGGCAGTTTTGTCTGTGTTTTCTTCCTAGGGGGCGCTAGAGCGCAATTTTGAGTTTTGGGGTTTGGTTTTTTGATTAGATCGCAATTTTTGCCAGATGTGTGTGTCCAATTTGGTGAGTTTTGAAGCATGTTAAGGGGGTCAAATTACAGCTCAAAGAGGCGGCGGTATAATAATAAAACGCTAGAAACACAACAGGGTCCTCTGTCCCAAGGTAATTCTGCCTTGGAGTCTTTTTATGTTTAAGTAATACGCAACTATAAATATTTGATAGTTGTTTACATTGACAAATGTGCTGTTTTATTGTTCAGTGATGATTAACCTATGTCTAGCGTGTGTGCTATTGTGTGCTTGGCTGTTGTGTAGCTGCGCGCTCCTAGTAGCCTCCAGCCTAGCATGTTTACCTTTTGCAAATGACTTGACTGAAATAGAGGAGACCAAACTCCAGTGCTTATTGGACATTTGACATGCTCGCCCATCTAATTAGAGTCTTGTTTTCATTATGTCATTTACTAATAATGTCATTTACTAATCATGTCATTCACTAATAATGTAATTTACTAATCATGTCATTCACTAATAATGTCATTTACTAATCATGTCATTCACTAATAATGTCATTTACTAAAAATGTAATTTACTAATCATGTCATTCACTAATAATGTAATTTACTAATAATGCCATTTGCTATTAATGTCATTTACTAATAATGTCATTTACTAATAATGTAATTCACTAATCATGCCATTTACTAATAATGTCATTTACTAATAATGTCATTTACTAATAATGTCATTCACTAATCATGTCATTTACTAATCATGTCATTCACTAATAATGTCATTCACTAATCATGTCATTTACTAATAACGTAATTTACTAATAATGTCATTTACTAATCATGTCATTTACTAATAATGTAATTTACTAATAATGTCATTTACTAATCATGTCATGGACGGTATAGCTCGGTTGGTAGAGCGGCCGTGCCAGCAACTTGAGGGTTGCAGGTTCGATCCCCGCTTCCGCCATCCTAGTCACTGCCGTTGTGTCCTTGGGCAAGACACTTTACCCACCTGCTCCCAGTGCCACCCACACTGGTTTAAATGTAACTTAGATATTGGGTTTCACAATGTAAAGCGCTTTGAGTCACTTGAGAAAAAGCGCTATATAAATGTAATTCACTTCACTTCACTTCACTTCATTCACTAATAATGTCATTTACTAATAATCATCATGTCATTTACTAATCATGTCATTTACTAATCATGTCATTTACTAATAATGTAATTCACTAATAATGTCATTTACTAATCATGTCATTTACTAATAATGTCATTTACTAATCATGTCATTTACTAATAATGTCATTTACTAAGCATGTCATTCACTAATAATGTCATTTACTAATCATGTCATTCACTAATAATGTCATTCACTAATAATGTCATTTACTAATAAGCATCATGTCATTTACTAATAATGTCATTTACTAATAATGTCATTTATTAATAATGTCATTTACTAATCATGTCATTCACTAATAATGTCATTTACTAATCATGTCATTTACTAATAATGTCATTTACTAATCATGTCATTCACTAAAAATGTAATTCACTAATAATGTCATTTACTAATAATCATCATGTCATTTACTAATAATGTCATTTACTAATAATGGCATTTACTAATAATGTCATTTACTAATCATGTCATTCACTAATAATGTCATTTACTAATCATGTCATTTACTAATAATGTCATTCACTAATAATGTCATTCACTAATAATGTCATTCACTAATAATGTAATTTACTAATCATGTCATTTACTAATAATGTAATTTACTAATAATGTCATTTACTAATCATGTCATTCACTAATAATGTCATTTACTAATCATGTCATTTACTAATAATGTCATTCACTAATAATGTCATTCACTAATAATTTCATTCACTAATAATGTCATTTACTAATAATGTCATTTACTAATAATGTAATTCACTAATAATGTCATTTACTAATAATGTCATTCACTAATAATGACATTCACTAATAATGTCATTTACTAATCATGTCATTTACTAATAATGTCATTCACAAATAATGTAATTCACTAATAATGTCATTCACTAATAATGTAATTTACTAATAATATCATTTACTAATAATGTCATTTACTAATAATGTCATTCACAAATAATGTCATTCACTAATAATGTCATTTACTAATAATCATCATGTCATTCACTAATCATGTCATTTAATAATAATGTCATTCACTAATAATGTCATTCACTAATAATGTCATTTACTAATCATGTCATTTACTAATAATGTCATTCACAAATAATGGCATTCACTAATAATGTCATTTACTAATAATCATCATGTCATTCACTAATAATGTCATTTACTAATAATGACATTCACTAATCATGTCATTCACTAATAATGTCATTTACTAATCATGTCATTCACTAATAATGTCATTTACTAATAATGTCATTCACTAATCATGTCATTCACTAATAATGTCATTTACTAATCATGTCATTCACTAATAATGTCATTTACTAATAATGTCATTCACTAATCATGTCATTCACTAATAATGTCATTTACTAATCATGTCATTCACTAATAATGTCATTTACTAATCATGTCATTTACTAATAATGTCATTCACTAATAATGTCATTCACTAATAATGTCATTCACTAATAATGTCATTTACTAATAATGTCATTTACTAATAATGTAATTCACTAATAATGTCATTTACTAATAATGTCATTCACTAATAATGTCATTTACTAATCATGTCATTTACTAATAATGTCATTCACAAATAATGTAATTCACTAATAATGTCATTCACTAATAATGTAATTTACTAATAATATCATTTACTAATAATGTCATTTACTAATAATGTCATTCACAAATAATGTCATTCACTAATAATGTCATTTACTAATAATCATCATGTCATTCACTAATCATGTCATTTAATAATAATGTCATTCACTAATAATGTCATTCACTAATAATGTCATTTACTAATCATGTCATTTACTAATAATGTCATTCACAAATAATGGCATTCACTAATAATGTCATTTACTAATAATCATCATGTCATTCACTAATAATGTCATTTACTAATAATGTCATTCACTAATCATGTCATTCACTAATAATGTCATTTACTAATCATGTCATTCACTAATAATGTCATTTACTAATAATGTCATTCACTAATCATGTCATTCACTAATAATGTCATTTACTAATCATGTCATTCACTAATAATGTCATTTACTAATAATGTCATTCACTAATCATGTCATTCACTAATAATGTCATTTACTAATCATGTCATTCACTAATAATGTAATTTACTAATCATGTCATTTACTAAAAATGTCATTCACAAATAATGTAATTCACTAATAATTTCATTCACTAATAATGTCATTTACTAATAATATCATTTACTAATAATGTAATTCACTAATAATGTCATTCACTAATAATGTCATTTACTAATCATGTCATTTACTAATAATGTCATTCACTAATAATGTCATTCACTAATAATGTCATTTACTAATCATGTCATTTACTAATAATGTAATTCACAAATAATGTCATTCACTAATAATGTCATTCACTAATAATGTCATTTACTAATAATATCATTTACTAATAATGTCATTTACTAATAATGTCATTTACTAATCATGTCATTCACTAATAATGTCATTCACTAATCATGTCATTCACTAAAAATGTCATTTACTAATAATGTCATTCACTAATAATGTAATTTACTAATCATGTCATTTACTAATAATGTCATTCACAAATAATGTCATTCACTAATAATGTCATTCACTAATAATGTCATTCATAAATAATGTAATTCACTAATAATGTCATTCACTAATAATGTAATTTACTAATAATATCATTTACTAATAATGTCATTTACTAATAATGTCATTCACAAATAATGTCATTCACTAATAATGTCATTTACTAATAATCATCATGTCATTCACTAATCATGTCATTTAATAATAATGTCATTCACTAATAATGTCATTCACTAATAATGTCATTTACTAATCATGTCATTTACTAATAATGTCATTCACAAATAATGGCATTCACTAATAATGTCATTTACTAATAATCATCATGTCATTCACTAATAATGTCATTTACTAATAATGTCATTCACTAATCATGTCATTCACTAATAATGTCATTTACTAATCATGTCATTCACTAATAATGTCATTTACTAATAATGTCATTCACTAATCATGTCATTCACTAATAATGTCATTTACTAATCATGTCATTCACTAATAATGTCATTTACTAATAATGTCATTCACTAATCATGTCATTCACTAATAATGTCATTTACTAATCATGTCATTCACTAATAATGTAATTTACTAATCATGTCATTTACTAAAAATGTCATTCACAAATAATGTAATTCACTAATAATGTCATTCACTAATAATGTCATTTACTAATAATGTCATTTACTAATAATGTAATTCACTAATAATGTCATTCACTAATAATGTCATTTACTAATCATGTCATTTACTAATAATGTCATTCACTAATAATGTCATTCACTAATAATGTCATTTACTAATCATGTCATTTACTAATAATGTAATTCACAAATAATGTCATTCACTAATAATGTCATTCACTAATAATGTCATTTACTAATAATATCATTTACTAATAATGTCATTTACTAATAATGTCATTTACTAATCATGTCATTCACTAATAATGTCATTCACTAATCATGTCATTCACTAAAAATGTCATTTACTAATAATGTCATTCACTAATAATGTAATTTACTAATCATGTCATTTACTAATAATGTCATTCACAAATAATGTCATTCACTAATAATGTCATTCACTAATAATGTCATTTACTAATAATGTCATTTACTAATCATGTCATTCACTAATAATGTCATTCACTAATCATGTCATTCACTAAAAATGTCATTTACTAATCATGTCATTTACTAATAATGTCATTCACAAATAATGTCATTCACTAATAATGTCATTTACTAATAATCATCATGTCATTCACTAATCATGTCATTTACTAATAATGTCATTCACTAATAATGTCATTCACTAATATTGTCATTTACTAATCATGTCATTTACTAATAATGTCATTCACAAATAATGTCATTCACTAATAATGTCATTTACTAATAATCATCATGTCATTCACTAATAATGTCATTTACTAATAATGTCATTTACTAATCATGTCATTCACTAATAATGTCATTCACTAATCATGTCATTCACTAATAATGTCATTTACTAATCATGTCATTTACTAATAATGTCATTCACAAATAATGTCATTCACTAATAATGTCATTTACTAATAATCATCATGTCATTCACTAATAATGTCATTTACTAATAATGTCATTTACTAATCATGTCATTCACTAATAATGTCATTCACTAATCATGTCATTCACTAATAATGTCATTTACTAATCATGTCATTTATTAATAATGTCATTCACTAATAATGTCATTCACTAATAATGTCATTTACTAATCATGTCATTTACTAATAATGTCATTCACAAATAATGTCATTCACTAATAATGTCATTTACTAATAATCATCATGTCATTCACTAATCATGTCATTTACTAATAATGTCATTTACTAATCATGTCATTCACTAATCATGTCATTCACTAATAATGTCATTTACTAATCATGTCATTCACTAATAATGTCATTTACTAATCATGTCATTTACTAATAAGGTCATTCACAAATAATGTCATTTACTAATAATCATCATGTCATTTACTAATAATGTCATTTACAAATAATGTCATTCACTAATAATGTCATTTACTAATAATCATCATGTCATTCACTAATAATGTCATTTACTAATAATGTCATTTACTAATCATGTCATTCACTAATAATGTCATTCACTAATCATGTCATTCACTAATAATGTCATTTACTAATAATGTCATTCACTAATAATGTCATTCACTAATAATGTCATTTACTAATCATGTCATTTACTAATAATGTCATTCACAAATAATGTCATTCACTAATAATGTCATTTACTAATAATCATCATGTCATTCACTAATCATGTCATTTACTAATAATGTCATTTACTAATCATGTCATTCACTAATCATGTCATTTACTAATCATGTCATTCACTAATAATGTCATTTACTAATCATGTCATTTACTAATAATGTCATTCACAAATAATGTCATTCACTAATCATGTCATTTACTAATAATCATCATGTCATTCACTAATCATGTCATTTACAATAATGTCATTCACTAATCATGTCATTCACTAATAATGCTGACACAGCAGTTTGCTGCAAATACAACACTAGTGACGATAAACCGGTCAATAAATTGCCACTTGATTTAAAGCGAGGAACATTCTCCTTCCTACTTTCTCATGCATTCCAAATCATTGTTAGTGTTGAAAAAACAACTTTTTATCGTTAATGAGTTTGCTGTTTTAGAAAATAACCAATTAGCGCCGGGTCCTTGTTAGCTAAGTAATTTCCCCAGCTGTAATTACAGCCTCTATGCACTTTATGTATTTTTTCAACACAAATGAAGACAATTATAAATACAAAATGATTTTGTATTTGCAGTGCATCGTTCTAAGAATGATAGTTTAAAAGGCCAAACTTGTGTTTTGGATCCCATCAGACACACTTCATGTTCATCTGGTCCATCCAAGATATTTCAGCGTCTTTTTTTTAAATTTGTATATATTTATATATATATATTTATTTATTCATTTGATAGGGAAATCATTATACAGGTCTTGAGAAAACTGATTTTTTTTTCCTCACTCCCCCAAAAAAATGTATTAATAAATAAATAAGGAAAATCGTAATGCAGGTACAGAGAAAACATACATGTTTCCCTCCCCCGCCAAAAAAAATAAAAAAATAAAAAAATAAAAAAGCAAAATAAATAATTAAATAAGAATAACCCCCCCGCCCTCCATCATTTGATAGGGAAATCATAATACAGGTACTGAGAAAACAGACATTTTCCCTCCCCTCCCCCCAATTTTATTTAAAAAATAAAATAAAATAAAATAAAAATAAAAAAAACATTTTTTTTAAAAATAATAATAATAATTACCCCCCCCAACATTTGATAGGGTAATCATAACACAGGTACTGAGAAAACAGAATGTTTTCCCAACCCCCCCCCCCAAAAAAAAAATAATAATACAAAAAAAATAATAATAATTAAATAAGAATAACCCCCCCAATCATTTGATAGGGAAATCATAATACAGATACTGAGAAAACAGATATTTTCCCTCCCCTCCCCCCCAATTTTTTTTAAAATGAAATAAAATAAAATAAAATAAAAAAAATAAAAAAATGTAATTAAAAAAAATCACATTTGAAAATTAACCCTCCCCATCCCATCATTTGATAGGGTAATCATAACGCAGGTACTGAGAAAACAAATTTGTTTCCCTACCCCCACAAAAAAAAATAAAAAAAAATACTACAAAACAAAACAATTTAAAAAAAAAAAAAATTAAATTAGATTAACCACCCCAATCATTTGATAGGGAAATCATATTACAGGAACTGAGAAAACAAACATTTTCCCCACGCCTCCCCCCAATTTTTTTTAAATAAAATAAAATTTAAAAAAAAAAATATATTAATTACAAAAAAAATTTGATAAATAAATAATTAAATAAGAATACCCCCCCCCCCCCTCCCACCTATCATTTGATAGGGAAATTATAACACAGGTACTGAGAAAACAGTTTTTTTCCCCCTGCCCCCCCGAAAAAAGAATAAAAAATTACAAAAAAAATAAAATAAAATTTTAAAAAAACAAAAAATTGATTAAAATATAAAAAAATACAAAAAATCCATAAGAATACCCCCCCCCCGTCCCCCCGTCCTACATTTCAGTCACAGTGGCTAACAATGTACTGCCTTGCTCTTCCCCACAAGCAGATAGAGAATCACACCAACTTATCCATTATCCAAGATGGCGGCGCTTCAAGGCAGCAGCTTCTTGCGAGCGCTCCTGGAAGTGTAGACCGATTTGGCAAAAATACCCCTCAATTCAGTCAATTTCATGGCTGGCTCACAGCGTGTTCACTCCGTGATCACTTACGACCGACTTACGATTCTGGATGTGGAGAGATCGGGCCATTTTGGGCTGAAAGATGCGTGTACGGTGGACCTACTCGCTAGCTTGGGAATTCTTCGCGAGCTACATCCAGCAGTGGCCTTTGAATCAGCGGCGTCCACTACCAGCGGAGACCGTCAACGAAAGAGACGTAAGCGGTGCGCTCGGAAGCAGAAGCGGGGGTGTCGGGCGGGGCTAACAACAAAGCTAAAGGCATTGTTGTTAGCGGGGCTAATGAAAAAGCTAAATGCTAATCCACAAAGAAGCGCTAATAACGAGTCTGTTAAGCTAGAACTAGCCAGCGCCAGGCTGGATAATCCCTGCACACAAAGCAATTCTCTTAGAATAATATACAACTCACATAATGTTTTTTCTGCGTCAGAGGTGGACATGCATTTTACTGAGGTGGCAAACAATCTAAAAATTCCTGTCATATCAATTCCTAGATATGGTCGAAATTATTTAAAGTGCACTACGCATAATAAACGTAACATTATTAATATTGCTACTACGGATACTTTCAACAAAAACTCCTCAAAACAGCCCACTACCTATAATATGGGCTTTTTAAACATAAGGTCATTGTCTTCCAAAACGTTATTAGTTAATGAAGTCATTAGAGACAACAATCTTGATGTCGTTGGTCTAGCCGAAACCTGGCTCAAACCAGACGAATTTTTTGCGCTGGGTGAGGCGTCTCCTCCTGGCTATACGGGAACCCATATTGCCCGTCCCATTAAAAGGGGTGGGGGTGTTGCACTAATATACAACAAAAACTTTAGCCTTACCTCGGACCTAAATAATAAATATAACTCGTTTGAGGTGCTTACTGTGAGGTTTGTCACACCGCTGCCTCTGCACCTGGCTGTCATCTACCGCCCCCCCAGGGCCCTATTCGGACTTTATCAATGAATTTTCAGAGTTCGTTGCTGATCTAGTGACACACGCCGACAATATAATCATAATGGGAGACTTTAACATCCATGTGAATACCCCATCGGACCCTCCATGCGTGGCGCTCCAGACTATAATTGATAGCTGTGGTCTTACACAAATAATAAATGAACCCACGCATCGCAACGGTAATACGATAGATCTAGTGCTTGTCAGGGGTGTCACCACCTCTAAAGTTACGATACTCCCGTACACTAAAGTAATGTCCGATCATTACCTTATAAAATTCGAAGTTCTGACGCATTGTCAACAAACTAATAATAATAAGAATAATAACTACTATAGCAGCCGCAACATTAATGCTGCCACAACGACGACTCTTACTGACCTACTGCCTTCGTTAATGGCACCATTCCCAAATTATGTGGGCTCTATTGATAACCTCACTAACAGCTTTAACGATGCCCTGCGCGACACCATTGATAGTGTAGCACCGCTAAAGCTAAAAAGGGCCCCTAAAATGCGTACCCCATGGTTTACAGAAGAAACTAAAGCCCAGAAATTATCATGTAGAAAGCTGGAACGCAAATGGCGTGCGACTAAACTTGAGGTTTTCCATCAAGCATGGAGTGATAGTTTAATAACTTATAAACGCATGCTTACCTCAGCTAAAGCTAAATAGTACTCAAATCTCATCCACCTCAACAAAAATGATCCTACATTTCTGTTTAGTACAGTAGCATCGCTAACCCAACAAGGGACTCCTCCCAGTAGCTCCACCCACTCGGCAGATGACTTTATGAATTTCTTTAATAAGAAAATTGAAGTCATTAGAAAAGAGATTAAAGACAATGCATCTCAGCTACAACTGGGTTCTATTAACACAGATACGACTGTATATACGACGGACATTGCCCTCCAAAATAGTTTCTCTCTCTTTGATGAAATAACATTGGAGGAATTGTCAAAATGTGTAAATGGGACAAAACAAACAACATGTTTACTTGACCCAATTCCTGGGAAACTTATCAAGGAGCTTTTTGTTTTATTAGGTCCATCAGTGTTAAATATTATAAACGTATCACTTTCCTCTGGTACTTTTCCCCTAGCATTCAAAAAAGCGGTTATTCATCCTCTACTCAAAAGACCTAACCTCGATCCTGACCTCATGGTAAACTACCGGCCGGTGTCCCACCTCCCGTTTATCTCGAAAATCCTCGAAAAAATTGTCGCACAGCAGCTAATTGAACACTTAGCGTCTAACAATCTCTGTGAACCTTTTCAGTCCGGTTTCAGGGCAAATCACTCTACGGAGACAGCCCTCGCAAAAATGACTAATGATCTATTGCTAACGATGGATTCCGATGCTTCATCTATGTTGCTGCTTCTTGATCTTAGCTCCGCTTTCGATACTGTTGATCATAATATTTTATTAGAGCGTATCAAAACGCGTATTGGGATGTCAGACTTAGCCTTGTTTTGGTTTAACTCTTATCTTACTGACAGGATGCAGTGCGTCTCCCATAACAATGTGACCTCGGACTATGTTAAGGTAACGTGCGGAGTTCCCCAGGGTTCGGTTCTTGGCCCTGCACTCTTTAGTATTTACATGCTGCCGCTAGGTGACATCATACGCAAATACGGTGTTAGCTTTCACTGTTATGCGGATGACACCCAACTCTACATGCCCCTAAAGCTGACCAACACGCCGGATTGTAGTCAGCTGGAGGCGTGTCTTAATGAAATTAAACAATGGATGTCCGCTAACTTTTTGCAACTCAACGCTAAGAAAACGGAAATGCTGATTATCGGTCCTGCTCAACACCGACATCTATTTAATAATACCCCCTTAACATTTGACAACCAAACAATTAAACAAGGCGACTCGGTAAAGAATCTGGGTATTATCTTCCACCCAACTCTCTCGTTTGAGTCACACTTTAAGAGTGTTACTAAAACGGCCTTCTTTCATCTCCGTAATATCGCTAAAATTCGTTCCATTTTGTCCACAAGCGATGCTAAGATCATTATCCATGCGTTCGTTACAACTCGTCTCGATTACTGTAACGTTTTATTTTCGGGTCTTCCTATGTCTAGCATTAAAAGATTACAGATGGTACAAAATGCGGCTGCTAGACTTTTGACAAAAACAAGAAAGTTTGATCATATTACGCCTATACTGTATATACCTATATATACATATATACCTATATATCCTCTGCACCTAAGATGCGACTTTAAGGTTTTAATACTTACGTATAAAATATTACACGGTCAAGCTCCTGCCTATCTTGCCGATTGTATTGTACCATATGTCCCGGCAAGAAATCTGCGTTCAAAGAACTCCGGCTTATTAGTGATTCCCAGAGCCCAAAAAAAGTCTGCGGGCTATAGAGCGTTTTCTATTCGGGCTCCAATACTATGGAATGCCCTCCCGGTAAAAGTTAGAGATGCTACCTCAGTAGAAGCATTTAAGTCTCATCTTAAAACTCATTTGTATACTCTAGCCCAGGAGTCACCAACCTTTTTGAAGCCAAGAGCTACTTCTTGGGTAGTGATTAATGCGAAGGGCTACCAGTTTAAAAACACTTAAATAAATTGCCAGAAATAGCCAATTTGCTCAATTTACCTTTAACTCTATGTTATTATTAATAATTAATGATATTTACACTTAATTGAACGGTTTAAAAGAGGAGAAAACACGAAAAAAATTACAATTAAATTTTCAAACATAGTTTATCTTCAATTTCGACTCTTTAAAATTCAAAATTCAACCGAAAAAAAGAAGAGAAAAACTAGCTAATTTGAATCTTTTTGAAAAAATTAAAAAAATAATTTATGGAACATCATTAGTAATTTTTCCTGATTAAGATTAATTTTAGAATTTTGATGACATGTTTTAAATAGGTTAAAATCCAATCTGCACTTTGTTATAATATATAACAAATTGGACCAAGCTATATTTCTAACAAAGACAAATCATTATTTATTCTAGATTTTCCAGAACAAAAATTTTAAAAGAAATTCAAAAGACTTTGAAATAAGATTTAAATTTGATTCTACAGATTTTCTAGATTTGCCAGAATATTTTTTTTGAATTTTAATCATAATAAGTTTGAAGAAATATTTCACAAATATTCTTCGTCGAAAAAACAGAAGCTAAAATGAAGAATTAAATTAAAATGTATTTATTATTCTTTACAATAAAAAAATTAATTTACTTGAACATTGATTTAAATTGTCAGGAAAGAAGAGGAAGGAATTTGGAAGGTAAAAAGGTATATGTGTTTAAAAATCCTAAAATAATTTTAAGGTTGTATTTTTTCTCTAAAATTGTCTTTCTGAAAGTTATAAGAAGCAAAGTAAAAAAAAGAATGAATTTATTTAAACAAGTGAAGACCAAGTCTTTAAAATATTTTCTTGGATTTTCAAATTCTATTTGAGTTTTGTCTCTCTTAGAATTAAAAATGTCGGGCAAAGCGAGACCAGCTTGCTAGTAAATAAATACAATTTAAAAAATAGAGGCAGCTCACTGGTAAGTGCTGCTATTTGAGCTATTTTTAGAACAGGCCAGCGGGCTACTCATCTGGTCCTTACGGGCTACCTGGTGCCCGCGGGCACCGCGTTGGTGACCCCTGCTCTAGCCTTTAAATAGACTCCCTTTTTAGACCCAGTTGATCTGCCGTTTCTTTTCTTTTCTTTTCTACTCTGCTCCCAACCCGGGGTGGACCGCTAGCCTGTCCATCAGATGGGGACATCTCTACGCTGCTGGCCCCACCATGGACTGGACTTTCGTTGATGTGTTGGACTTTCACAATATTATGTCAGACCCACTCCACATCCATTGCTTTCGGTCTCCCCTAGAGGGGGGGGTTACCCACATATGCGGTCCTCTCCAAGGTTTCTCATAGTCATTCACATTGACGTCCCACTGGGGTGAGTTTTCCTTGCCCGTATGTGGGCTCTGTACCGAGGATGTCGTTGTTTGCTGGTAACTGGGGTTCAATTCCCACCTTCTACCTTCCTAGTCACGTCCGTTGTGTCCTTGGGCAAGACACTTCACCCTTTGCCTCTGACGGCTGCGGGTTAGCGCCTTGCATGGCAGCTCCCTCCATCAGTGTGTGAATGTGTGTGTGAATGGGTAAATGTGGAAATACTGTCAAAGCACTTTGAGTACCTTGAAGGTAGAAAAGCGCTATACAAGTATAACCCATTTATCATTTATTTATCTCATAGTCAACAGTGAGTGTCGCATTTATCCTATAGTGTTTATTTTGGTGTCAGCGTCTTTTTTAAGTGTCTGTTCAATGTTTGTTGTGTGTGTGTGTGTGTTTGTGTGTGTGTGTGTTTGTGTTATTACCAAAACAAAAGATGTTGTTTACTTGCAGCTGGCACTTTCAAGCTGCTCAAGTGCAAGCTGAAAGATGTATTAGTCATGACAAGAAATGTGGCCCAACAGCAACATTCTTGCACATTTTCTGCTCACCCTGCTGTGAAATGAAATTCTTACGGACGCGCCATTAAGGAAGGAACACAAAAGGCAAAAAGAGTCCATTTAAAAAGCCGTCAGCAAGACGAGCCACCGGAAGGACGCTCGAAGGCAGCAATGTTAACATTTCAAAAGTGGAAAGTTGACCTTTTCTCAACGACTTCCTTTTTTAAGCCTCTTGGTATTCACGCCGCGGACTGATTAGCTGGCGTGCGTAAAGACGCGCAGGAGGGTCACGGGCGTGTTGTCAAAATGAAGAAAACGAGCAGATGATCGCACATTTGCACAAAAGTTGACCTGCTCGCTTGGCCGCTGAGAATTATTCATCTTAAATGTCAAAGCCGACACGGCCTCGGCTTGTGGAAGTGAGGTAAAGTATGTTCCCCGCTTTTTAATCACCGTTGTTTGGTCCATTTGTGACTTGGATCTACAGTGGCTCCGGGTGAGCTTCTGCCTCCTCCCTCACTTCAAGCCTGGGTAAAAAAAATGCACCACCGACTTTATGAGTCCGAAAAGGAAGAGAGGATAGAGAATGATCTATTCCCATGTGCACATTGCAGCTAGTTCCACGCCCTTATCATTCAGTCACACGCAGGATTCTTACAGGAATGAGGCCAAAATACAGCCGTACCTACTACAAAGCCCGTTTCCATATGAGCTGGGGAATTGTGTTCGATGTAAATATAAACGGAATACAATGATTTGCAAATCCTTTTCAACTCATATTCAATTGAATAGACTGCAAAGACAAAGTATTTAACATTCAAACTGGAAAACTTTGTTGTTTTTTGCAAATATTAGCACATTTGGAATTTGATGCCTGCAACAAGTTTCAAAAAAGCTGGCACGAGTGGCAAAAAAAGAGTGACAAAGTAGAGGAATGCTCATCAAACACTTATTTGGAACATCCCACAGGTGAACAGGCTAATTGGGAACAGGTGGGTGCCATGATTGGGTATAAAAGTAGATTCCATGAAATGCTCGGTCATTCACAAACAAGGATGGGGCGAGGGTCACCACTTTGTCAACAAATGCCTGAGCAAATTGTTGAACAGTTTAAGAAAAACCCTTCTCAAGCAGCTATTGCAAGGAATTTAGGGATTTCACCATCTACGCTCTTTAATATCATCAAAGGGTTCAGAGAATCTGGAGAAATCACTGCACAAAAGCAGCTAAGCCCGTGACCTTCCATCCCTCAGGCTGTACTGCATCAACAAGCGACATCAGTGTGTAAAGGATATCACCACATGGGCTCAGGAACACTTCAGAAACCCACTGTCAGTAACTACAGTTGCAAGTTAAAACTCTCCTAAGCAAGACTAAAACCGTTTATCAACAACACCCAGAAACGCAGTCGGCTTTGCTGGGCCTGAGCTCATCTAAAATGGACTGATACAAAGTGGAAAAGTGTTCTGTGGTCTGACGAGTCCACATTTCAAATTGTTTTTGGAAACTGTGGACGTCGTGTCCTCCGGACCAAAGAGGAAAAGAACCATCCGGATTGTTATAGGCGCAAAGTGTGATGGTATGGGGGTGTATTAGTGCCCAAGACATGGGTAACTTACACATCTGTGAAGGCACCATTAATGCTGAAAGGTACATACAGCTTTTGGAGCAACATATGTTGCCATCCAAGCAACGTTACCATGGACGCCCCTGCTTATTTCAGCAAGACAATGCCAAGCCACGTGTTACATCAACGTGGCTTCATAGTAAAAGAGTGCGGGTACTAGACTGGCCTGCCTGTAGTCCAGACCTGTCTCCCATTGAAAATGTGTGGTGCATTATGAAGCCTAAAATAGCACAAGGGAGACCCCCGGACTGTTGAACAACTTAAGCTGTACATCAAGCAAGAATGGGAAAGAATTCCACCTGAGAAGCTTCAAAAATGTGTCTCCTCAGTTCCCAAACCTTTACTGAGTGTTGTTAAAAGGAAAGGCCATGTAACACAGTGGTGAACATGCCCTTTCCCAACTACTTTGGCACGTGTTGCAGCCATGAAATTCTAAATTAATTATTATTTGCAACAAAAAAAAATAAAGTTTATGAGTTTGAACATCAAATATGTTGTCTTTGTAGCATATTCAACTGAATATGGGTCGAAAAGGATTTGCAAATCATTGTATTCCGTTTATATTTACATCTAACACCATTTCCCAACTCATATGGAAATGGGGTTTGTAAATTCATCCTACAGGCCGTGCGGTCTTAGAACACAACGATTGATATCAACTTACGAGCCGCAGGTGTTTCTACAAAGCACGTCAAAATGACCGGCCAGAAATTATAAATGATAATGCATATTATTTGTTACTCTCTTTTAAATGAAATACATGTTAAAAGTGCTACAGTAGTAAGCGCCATTATAAACAATAAAAGCTCGGTAATACGTAACAAAAACAATAACAAGTCATAAAAGTCATTCAGTCCACACAAAACACTGGGATTTTCTGCCTTTTTTTCACCTACGTCTTCTTGTTCGGTGTGCAGCGGAACACCACCCACTTTCTCAGCTTGTTAGCCAGAAATAAATATTTGATAGATTTAGTTTCTATTAGAGGGAGCACAAAGTGCAAGTTCTGCTACATTAAACCCCCACATTAAACTTTATATTAGCTGTATAGTTGTTCACACATTGTGAATATTGATTCTTACACAAGGACGGATGCGTCCTTTCAGGTCCTTTAGCCCAAACACACGACACGATATTTCTACCTCTCAAATCGCTTTACTTTGAAAAACGTACTTATTCGAACAAGGCTGCGAGCTTTGTTTAAACTAAGCTAGCGGCAACATGAAGTGAATTACTTAACTCATATTATGTTCTGCACATGGTGAATGTTTATAGTGTTTATAGTGTTTATAGTTATAAGTGATAGCACTATCCTGGAGGAGAGACTCCATGTCTATCTTAAACGTCAACCTTACAAGTTATTGTATACATCTGTTGTCTTCCCAGTCACTTACACAAAAACATCTCCTTTTATGTTCTACATATGGTGAATTTTTATATTCAACTTGGAGAAAGCGAACCACCAGGTTTAAGTAAATAAAGGTTGAGCCCATAATAAAATAAGGAGCCTTAGTTGGACATTCACATGTGGACTGGAATGAGCTCTCACGAGAAGAAGCAATAAAACTAGACTTCGGTATGCAAAAGTGATAGCACTATCCTGGAGGAGAGACTCCATGTTTATCTTAAACGTCAAACTTACAAGTTATGGTATATATCTGTTGTCTTCCCAGTCACTTACACAATAACATCTCCTTTTATGGTCTACATATGGTGAATGTTTATATTCAACTTGCGGAAAGCGAACCACCAGGTTTAAGTAAATAATGGTCGAGCCCATAATAAATTAAGGAGCCTTGGTTGGACATTCGCATGTGGACTGGAATTAGCCCTCTCACGAGAAGAAGCAATAAAACTAGACTTCGGAATCCACAAGTGATAGCTCTATCCTGGAGGAGAGACTCCATGTCTATCTTAAACGTCAACCTTACAAGTTATTGTATACATCTGTTGTCTTCCCAGTCACTTACACAAAAACATCTCCTTTTATGTTCTACATATGGTGAATTTTTATATTCAACTTGGAGAAAGCGAACCACCAGGTTTAAGTAAATAAAGGTTGAGCCCATAATAAATTAAGGAGCCTTAGTGGACATTCGCATGTGGACTGGAATTAGCTCTTTCACGAGAAGAAGCAATACAACTACACTTCGGAATGCCGTACGTTGATTTAATACAAATAAAAAAAATAAAAAAAATAAAAAAATGTTTTGTTTTTTTTGTCATAAAGAAATACAATCATGTGTGCTCACGGACTGTATCCCTGCAGACTGTATTGATTTATATTGATATATAATGTATATATTGTGTTTTTTATGTTGATTTAATAAAAACATAAATTAAAAAAATGTTGTTTTTTTTGTCATAAAGAAATACAATCATGTGTGCTTACGGACTGTATCCCTGCAGACTGTATTGATTTATATTGATATATAATGTATATATTGTGTTTTTTATGTTGATTTAATAAAAAAATTAAAAATAAAAAATTAAATTATTTAATTTTTTTTTTGTCATAAAGAAATACAACCATGTGTGCTTACGGACTGTATCCCTGAAGACTTTATTGATTTATGTTGATATATAATGTATATATTGTGTTTTTTATGTTGATTTAATTAAAAAAAAAAAAAAAAGTTTTTTTTTTGTCATAAAGAAATACAACCATGTGTGCTTACGGACTGTATCCCTGAAGACTTTATTGATTTATGTTGATATATAATGTATATATTGTGTTTTTTATGTTGATTTAATTAAAAAAAAAAAAAAAAAAAGTTTTTTTTTTGTCATAAAGAAATACAATCATGTGTGCTTACGGACTGTATCCCTGCAGACTGTATTGATTTATATTGATATATAATGTATATATTGTTTTTTATGTTGATTTAATAAAAAATAAAACAAATAAAAATACAAAAATATATATATATTTTTTTTGTCATAAAGAAATACAATCATGTGTGCTTACGGACTGTATCCCTGCAGACTGTATTGATTTATATTGATATATAATGTATATATTGTGTTTTTTATGTTGATTTAATTAAAAAAAATTAAAAAAATAAAACAATATTAATTTATTTTTTATTTCTTGTGCGGCCGCGGCCCGGTACCAATCGGTCCACGGACCGGTACCGGGCCGTGGCCCGGTGGTTGGGTACCACTGCTTCAGGTAACTCCTAACCCACTCCTCTTATTCCATATTTCTGCAATTTGTCCAATGATATTTCATGATCGAGAGTATCAAACACTTTTTAAAGATCTACAACAATATGTACTAAATATTGTTTTCCATCTATTGCAGTTGAAATTTCTTCCGCTAAATTAATTATTGTTGTTGTTGTTGTTGTTGTTGAGTGAATAGGATAGAACCCAAATTGACTGTTTCTTAAAATATGTATTAAATATGTATTTGATTGACATATATTTATAAAAAATCAAAACAGCAAAGCATTTCTCTGAGATCTTTGAGACGTGTAGAAGCAAGTCTGACTTGGATTGCTCGTGTTGGAAAGTGTTATTTTTGCAATTTTCATATGATCGGAGAATACTCCTTCCATGAATAATAAATTACAAATACATGTAAATGCTTCAATAACTAAATCTATGATGCTCTTTATGGATGACATGTTCCAGTATGCATACTTGCTTATTTGGATACCGCTTGACAATTTGTAATATTTATATTTGGCCCATTTTATAAGAAAAATGTTGTGTACCGTATTTTCCGGAACATAGGGTGCACCGGATTATAAGGCGCACTGCCGATGAATGGTCTATTTTTGATGTTTTTTTTTCATATATAAGGCGCACCGGATTGAAAGGCGCATTAAAGGAGTCATATTATAATTTTTTTTTCTAAATGTAAAAGACTTCCTTGTGGTCTACATATTCTCCCCGTCATCTTTATTGTAGCGGTGTAGCGTGCAAGGACGGGGGTGGAAGAAGTGTCACAAGATGGCGCTAACTGTTTTAATGACATTCAGACTTTACTACAATCAATAACGGAGCAGCATCTCCTCATCCGGAAACAACAACGCCCGAAATGTGTCCCGTGAAAAACCGTCCCACCGGAACTCTCTAATAACTGAAGTTCCTTAGGTGAATAATGTAAACTCACTACACCGGTATGTTTTAGTGCTTTCATGGTGAGTTTACTGACAGATATAAGTAAGAACTTTACACTACTTTATATTAGAAATGGCAACAGTGGAGGATGAATGTCACATAACAAGAAGATAAAGGAAAAGAAGAAGCTTATTGACTATGGTATCGGCATGGACTACAAAGGCTGACGCGTGCAATCTTTCAGGATTTATGCAGATCCCAAATACAGATCAGCAGGTACCAGAAGGTCAAAAAAGTTGCTTTTGCATGATATTGCGAGAAAAAAAATGCCAGATAATATGTCTTACCTTATACACACAGCATAATAATACTCCTATGTTGAAGCACAGTACAATCCATCAAGTGGTGTGGCTTCATAGCTTACCAAAGTTGTACTAAAACATTTTTGATAGATTGTGTGTAAGTTCTATATTTTCAATGGAACATATACAATGTTGGTGTTGTTTACTTGAGTCATATTGCCATCATAGTACAGCCTACACCAGGGGTCGGCAACCCGCGGCTACGGAGCCGCATGCGGCTCCTTGACCACTCTGATGCGGCTCAGCTACATACATGCCGACCCCCCCGATTTTCCCAGGAGATTTATGGATCTCTAGTGTCCCTCATAGATTACTCCCAGGAGAAAAATAATCCTATTTACACTCTAATTACTAAATAAAGGGCGTGCCCTAATTGCACTGCAGTAATTGTCCTCTACAGCATTTACATACAGCGTGCCAGTCCAGCCACATGTTGCATGTTGTTATTACTTGCACACACAGGAGACAGCAAAGCATACTTACTCATCAGCCACACAGCTTACACTGACGGTAGCCGTATCAAACAACTTTAACATTGTTACGTTACAAATATGCGCCACACTGTGAACCCACACCAAAAAAGAATGAAAAACACATTTCTGGAGAACATCCCACCGTAACACAACATAAACACAACATAAACACAACACAACCATTACCCAGAATCCCATGCAGCCCCAACTCTTCCGGTCTACATTATACACCCCCTCTACCACCAAATCCCCCCACACATCAACCCCCCCCCCCCCCCTCTCCGTGTGTTGGTTGAGCGGAAGAGTTAGGGCTGCATGGGATTCTGGGTATTGGTACCGTCAGTGTAAGATGTGTGGCTGCTGAGTTAGTACGCCTTGCTGTCACTTACGTGAGCAAGCTGAAATTACATTCTACGTGTGGTCGAACAGGTACACTGTTACGGCAGACTGTAGAGGGCGCCAAATGCAGCGTCATCACGCTCTGATATTCGGGAGTCTCCCGGGAAAAATGAGAGGGTTGGAAAGTATGACGCTATCAAGCGCCATTCATTCAAAACTCGCGGGCTGCACTAACATCAAATTTCCACATTAAAGTGCGTGCCGGTGCGTGTGTCGGAGACCTCTAGTTAACATAGCACAAAGCGTTTAAGCTTTGTATGCGGTGTTTTTCATTTTAAATTTAATTTTTTTTTTGTGGCTCCCATTACTTTCTTTAATTTGTGAAACTTGCCAAAATGGCTCTTTGAGTGGTAAAGGTTGCCGACCCCTGGCCTACACCTATCTCTTATGTTGGACTCATTGCAGCATGTACTAAATAAAATAGCTTCGAGGTGGGTAAGCTCAACCAAATGTATTCCTTCCATTAGGCGCACTGGGTTATAAGGCGCACTGTCGAGTTTCAAAGAAGAAAATACGATTTTAAGTGCACCTTATATTATTGTCCATTATAAGTCTATGAATGTTGTCATTCACCAGGTCATTTTACCGTTTGGTTTGTCTTAGAAGACGTTTTGCCTCTCATCCGAGTAGGCTTCATCAGTTCGTGCTCATAGACTTAGTTGGTCAGATCGAGTCCAGCGGCTGGTGCCAAAAACCCAAATAGTTACACGACAAAACCAGGAGAGTGTGCCTGGGCAAGGATGGTTTCGCCCTATCATAGTGAGAAAAACAACTGTTTTAATGCAAACAAGCAGTTGTACCCCCCTATGCAACTGGCTGCTTGACTTCCTCACAGACAGACCCCAATCTGTGAGAGTGGGCGACAACACCTTCAGTGCCATCTCCCTGAGCACCGGCTCCCCCCAGGACTGCGTCCTGAGTCCGCTGCTGTTCACGTTGATGACCCATGACTGCTGCGCCAGGTCCACTACTAATCACATTGTGAAGTATGCAGACGACACGACAGTAGTGGGCCTCATCCGTGACAACAACGACATGGACTACAGGGAGGAGGTGTAACATCTGGTTGACTGGTGCAGAACCAACAACCTGGTCCTGAACGTCGACAAGACCAAGGAGATCATCGTCGACTTCAGGAAGCACCAGTCCAGCCACAGCAGTGGAGATAGTAAGCAGCACCAAGTTCCTGGGGGTGCAGATAACTGACAATATGACCTGGTCCCTACACACCGGAGCTCTTGTAAAAAGAGCTCAGCAGCGCATGCACTTTTTGCGTGGGATGAAAAGAGCACAGCTCCCTCCCCCCGTTCTCACCACATTCTACAGAGGCACTATAGAGAGCCTGCTGACCAACAGCATCTCTGTCTGGACTGGAGCCTGCAGTGCCTCAGACTGGAAGTCTCTCCAGAGAGTGGTGAGGACGGCGGAAAAGTTCATCAGAACTCCTCTTCCTCCTATCCAGGAGATCACAAAAAGCCGCTGCCTGACCAGGGCTCAGAAAATCTGCAAGTTTTGTTTTCACTGCTAGACTCTAGAAAGAGGTTCCGCAGCCTCCGAAGCAGAACCTCCAGGTTCTGTAACAGCTTCTTCCCTCAGGCCGTAAGACTCTTGAACGAATCATAACTATCCCCTCAATTCCCCCTAAAAATGGATGACCTCGCTGGAATATAAAGACAATATAACATACATCCATAAACGTAGATGCATATGCAAAAGTGCAATATATTTATCTTTACAGTAATCTATTTATTTATATCTGCACCTTATTGCTCTTTTATCCTGCACTGCCATGAGCTAATGCGACAACATTTTGTTCTTATCTGTACTGTAAAGTTCAAATTTGAATGACGATAAAAAGGAAGTCTAGTCTAGTCTAGTCTAACTGTCAAAGCCAACCACAGTCCTTGAAGTGTAATTCCCCCTCGTAGCATTATGGTATTGTGTGGCAGAACCATCGCTGTGGATCGACTACAACCAGTCCAGAATAGTCTGGATCATCCACGTTAGCATTCTACTCAGTTGTAAACAAATGGCACAAATGGCATTCTAGTCACTTTCTGTGACCAGAATGTTTCTAACTCCTGCTATTTGACGGAGGCTAAATTACCAAGTCTTTTAGGAATGGTCGAAAGGACAGGGTTGTATGTGTCGCAGGGATTGTCTTTCAATCTTGACATAGATGGCCTTCCTCACTCCTCTTTCACATCCGTCCTCCCTGTCCAGAATTTATATATTTGTGTTCTCAGAGGAGTGCAGTTGATCCCTGAGGTGCAGGTAGACATCTGAGTCTAGACCTGAAGAGTTTGCACGTCTATGCTGTGCCATGTGTCAGCTTAGTGGTTGTTTTGTTTCCCCAATATATGAGTCAGTGCATTCATCATTACTGTCACTGGGCGGTGAGCGTTGCTTAGGCGTGACCCAAGGACGCAGAGAACGGCAGGCAAGTCAAAAACAAATGTATTACGTACAAGGAAGCAGAGCCAGCACACTCAGCATCAGTCTCCGAAGAACAGGAAGAGCAAGGACGATCCAACACTGAAGGGGGAACCCCGGTGGAGCTAAATAGAACTAATTAAACGAGGACCAGGTGCGCTGACAGGACATGGAACAGAAAGTAAAGGTGCTGCAAAACACAGGGTCCACACGGGAAACACTGACAAAACAAGAGCACCAGGACAGGAAGTGATGCTAACAAACATAACCAAACTGTCAGTGGCAAGCCTGACTATTACACTGGATAGCATACACCAGATTGTTTTTGTGGTTGTTTGGTGTCCGGTCTTTAGGATGCACCAGTCTCCGTCTCAGGGTGTGTCCTGGTTTGAAGTGTACTGGGGTGTTGTGTTGGTTGAACATTTCTGAGTTTCTCAGATAGACCTGATACATATGGAATGACAATATGTTTGTGTCTGTCACCTTTCTCTGTTCTTGGTATTTCTGGAACTAAATGCACTTTATACAAACGACCAGCTGGGGTGACCACAGGTTGTGAGGGCTTTCCTCCTATGCTCTTTCTCTTTGGACTGTGGGCTGGTAGGAACATTTTCAGCTGTGTTGTAGGTGTCACTAAACAACACTAAACAACACTGTCATAAATATGTGCCATATAGTGAAACCATACTAAACAAAACTGTCATAAACATGTGCCATATAGTGAAACCACACTAAACAACACTGTCATAAATATGTGCCATATAGTGAAACCACACTAAACAACACTGTCATAAATATGTGCCATATAGTGAAACCACACTAAACAACACTGTCATAAACATGCGCCATATAGCGAAACCACAATAAACAACACTGTCATAAACATGTGCCATATGGTGAAACCACAATAAACAACACTGTCATAAACATGTGCCATTTGCGAAACCAAACTAAACAACACTGCCATAAACATGTGCCATATAGTGAAACCACACTAAACAACACTGTCATAAACATGTGCCATATAGTGAAACCACACTAAACAACAGTCATAAACATGTGCCGTATAGTGAAACCACACTAAACAACACTGTCATAAACATGTGCCATATAGCGAAACCACACTAAACAAAACTGTCATAAACATGTGCCCTATAGCGCAACCACACAAAACAACACTGCCATAAACATGTGCCATATAGCGAAACCACACTAAACAACACTGCCATAAACATGTGCCATATAACATAACCACAATAAACAACACTGTCATAAAGATGTGCCATATAGCGAAACCACACTAAACAACACTGCCATAAACATGTGCCATATAGTGAAACCACACTAAACAACACTGTCATAAACATGTGCCATATAGCGAACCCACACTAAACAACACTGTCATAAACATGTGCCATATAGTGAAACCACACTAAACAACACTGTCATAAAAATGTGCCATATAGCGAATCCACACTAAACAACACTGTCATAAACATGTGCCATATAGTGAAACCACAATAAACAAGACTGTCATAAACATGTGCCATTTGCGAAACCAAACTAAACAACACTGCCATAAACATGTGCCATATAGTGAAACCAAACTAAACAACACTGTCATAAACATGTGCCTTATAGTGAAACCATACTAAACAACACTGTCATAAATATGTGCCATATAGTGAAACCACACTAAACAACACTGTCATAAACATGTGCCATATAGTGAAACCACACAAATCAACACTGTCATAAATATGTGCCATATAGCGAACACACACTAAAAACACTGCCATAAACATGTGCCATATAGTGAAACCACACTAAACAACACTGCCATAAACATGTGCCATATAGTGAAACCATACTAAACAACACTGTCATAAACATGTGCCATATAGTGAAACCAAACTAAACAACACTGTCAGAAACATGTGCCTTATAGTGAAACCATACTAAACAACACTGTCATAAATATGTGCCATATAGTGAAACCACACTAAACAACACTGTCATAAACATGTGCCATATAGTGAAACCACACAAATCAACACTGCCATAAACATGTGCCATATAGTGAAACCACACTAAACAACACTGCCATAAACATGTGCCATATAGTGAAACCATACTAAACAACACTGTCATAAACATGTGCCATATAGTGAAACCACACTAAACAACACTGTCATAAACATGTGCCATATAGTGAAACCACACTAAACACTGTCATAAACATGCGCCATATAGCGAAACCACAATAAACAACACTGTCATAAACATGTGCCATATGGTGAAACCACAATAAACAACACTGTCATAAACATGTGCCATTTGCGAAACCAAACTAAACAACACTGCCATAAACATGTGCCATATAGTGAAACCACACTAAACAACACTGTCATAAACATGTGCCATATAGTGAAACCACACTAAACAACACTGTCATAAACATGTGCCGTATAGTGAAACCACACTAAACAACACTGTCATAAACATGTGCCATATACCGAAACCACACTAAACAAAACTGTCATAAACATGTGCCCTATAGCGCAACCACACTAAACAACACTGCCATAAATATGTGCCATATAGCGAACCCGCACTAAACAACACTGCCATAAACATGTGCCATATAGCAAAACCACAATAAACAACACTGTCATAAAGATGTGCCATATAGCGAAACCACACTAAACAACACTGCCATAAACATGTGCCATATAGTGAAACCACACTAAACAACACTGTCATAAATATGTGCCATATAGTGAAACCACACTAAACAACACTGTCATAAATATGTGCCATATAGCGAATCCACACTAAACAACACTGTCATAAACATGTGCCATATAGTGAAACCACAATAAACAAGACTGTCATAAACATGTGCCATTTGCGAAACCAAACTAAACAACACTTCCATAAACATGTGCCATTTGCGAAACCAAACTAAACAACACTGCCATAAACATGTGCCATATAGTGAAACCAAACTAAACAACACTGTCATAAACATGTGCCTTATAGTGAAACCATACTAAACAACACTGTCATAAACATGTGCCATATAGTGAAACCACACTAAAAAACACTGTCATAAACATGTGCCATATAGTGAAACCACACAAATCAACACTGTCATAAATATGTGCCATATAGCGAACACACACTAAAAACACTGCCATAAGCATGTGCCATATAGTGAAACCACACTAAACAACACTGTCATAAACATGTGCCATATAGTGAAACCACACTAAACAACACTGTCATAAACATGTGCCATATAGTGAAACCACACTAAACAACACTGTCATAAATATGTGCCATATAGCGAACCCGCACTAAACAACACTGCCATAAGCATGTGCCATATAGTGAAACCACACTAATTAACACTGTAATAAACATGTGCCATATAGTGAAACCACACTAAACAACACTGTCATAAACATGTGCCATATATAGTGAAACCACACTAAAAAACACTGTCATTAACATATGCCATATAGCGAAACCACACTAAACAACACTGCCATAAACATGTGCCATATAGTGAAACCACACTAAACAACACTGTCATAAACATGTGCCATATAACGAAACCACACTAAACAACACTGCCATAAACATGTGCCATATAGTGAAATCACACAAAATAACACTGTCATAAACATGTGCCATATAGTGAAACCACACTAAACAACACTGTCATAAACATGTGCCATATAGTGAAACCACACTAAACAACACTGTCATAAACATGTGCCATATATAGTGAAACCACACTAAACAACTCTGTCATAAACATGTGCCATATAACGAAACCACACTGAACTACACTGTCATAAACATGTGCCATATAGTGAAACCACACTAAACAACACTGTCATAAACATGTGCCATATATAGTGAAACCACACTAAACAACTCTGTCATAAACATGTGCCATATAACGAAACCACACTGAACTACACTGTCATAAACATGTGCCATATAGTGAAACCACACTAAACAACACTGTCATAAACATGTGCCATATAGTGAAACCACACTAAACAACACTGTCATAAATATGTGCCATATAGTGAAACCACACTAAACAACACTGTCATAAACATGTGCCATATAGTGAAACCACACTAAACAACACTGTCATAAACATGTGCCATATAGTGAAACCACACTAAACAACACTGTCATAAATATGTGCCATATAGCGAACCCACACTAAACAACACTGTCATAAACATGTTCCATATAACGAAACCACACTAAACTACACTGTCATAAACATGTGCCATATAGTGAAATCACACTAAATAACACTGTCATAAACATGTGCCATATAGTGAAACCACACTAAACAACACTGTCATAAATATGTGCCATATAGCGAACCCGCACTAAACAACACTGCCATAAGCATGTGCCATATAGTGAAACCACACTAATCAACACTGTCATAAACATGTGCCATATAGTGAAACCACACTAAACAACACTGTCATAAACATGTGCCATATATAGTGAAACCACACTAAACAACACTGTCATAAACATGTGCCATATAGCGAAACCACACTAAACAACACTGCCATAAACATGTGCCATATAGTGAAACCACACTAAACAACACTGTCATAAATATGTGCCATATAATGAAACCACACTAAACAACACTGTCATAAACATGTGCCATATAGTGAAATTACACTAAATAACACTGTCATAAGCATGTGCCATATAGTGAAACCACACTAAACAACACTGTCATAAACATGTGCCATATAGTGAAACCACACTAAACAACAGTCATAAACATGTGCCGTATAGTGAAACCACACTAAACAACACTGTCATAAACATGTGCCATATAGCGAAACCACACTAAACAAAACTGTCATAAACATGTGCCCTATAGCGCAACCACACAAAACAACACTGCCATAAACATGTGCCATATAGCGAAACCACACTAAACAACACTGCCATAAACATGTGCCATATAACATAACCACAATAAACAACACTGTCATAAAGATGTGCCATATAGCGAAACCACACTAAACAACACTGCCATAAACATGTGCCATATAGTGAAACCACACTAAACAACACTGTCATAAACATGTGCCATATAGCGAACCCACACTAAACAACACTGTCATAAACATGTGCCATATAGTGAAACCACACTAAACAACACTGTCATAAAAATGTGCCATATAGCGAATCCACACTAAACAACACTGTCATAAACATGTGCCATATAGTGAAACCACAATAAACAAGACTGTCATAAACATGTGCCATTTGCGAAACCAAACTAAACAACACTGCCATAAACATGTGCCATATAGTGAAACCAAACTAAACAACACTGTCATAAACATGTGCCTTATAGTGAAACCATACTAAACAACACTGTCATAAATATGTGCCATATAGTGAAACCACACTAAACAACACTGTCATAAACATGTGCCATATAGTGAAACCACACAAATCAACACTGTCATAAATATGTGCCATATAGCGAACACACACTAAAAACACTGCCATAAACATGTGCCATATAGTGAAACCACACTAAACAACACTGCCATAAACATGTGCCATATAGTGAAACCATACTAAACAACACTGTCATAAACATGTGCCATATAGTGAAACCAAACTAAACAACACTGTCAGAAACATGTGCCTTATAGTGAAACCATACTAAACAACACTGTCATAAATATGTGCCATATAGTGAAACCACACTAAACAACACTGTCATAAACATGTGCCATATAGTGAAACCACACAAATCAACACTGCCATAAACATGTGCCATATAGTGAAACCACACTAAACAACACTGCCATAAACATGTGCCATATAGTGAAACCATACTAAACAACACTGTCATAAACATGTGCCATATAGTGAAACCACACTAAACAACACTGTCATAAACATGTGCCATATAGTGAAACCACACTAAACACTGTCATAAACATGCGCCATATAGCGAAACCACAATAAACAACACTGTCATAAACATGTGCCATATGGTGAAACCACAATAAACAACACTGTCATAAACATGTGCCATTTGCGAAACCAAACTAAACAACACTGCCATAAACATGTGCCATATAGTGAAACCACACTAAACAACACTGTCATAAACATGTGCCATATAGTGAAACCACACTAAACAACACTGTCATAAACATGTGCCGTATAGTGAAACCACACTAAACAACACTGTCATAAACATGTGCCATATACCGAAACCACACTAAACAAAACTGTCATAAACATGTGCCCTATAGCGCAACCACACTAAACAACACTGCCATAAATATGTGCCATATAGCGAACCCGCACTAAACAACACTGCCATAAACATGTGCCATATAGCAAAACCACAATAAACAACACTGTCATAAAGATGTGCCATATAGCGAAACCACACTAAACAACACTGCCATAAACATGTGCCATATAGTGAAACCACACTAAACAACACTGTCATAAATATATGCCATATAGTGAAACCACACTAAACAACACTGTCATAAATATGTGCCATATAGCGAATCCACACTAAACAACACTGTCATAAACATGTGCCATATAGTGAAACCACAATAAACAAGACTGTCATAAACATGTGCCATTTGCGAAACCAAACTAAACAACACTTCCATAAACATGTGCCATTTGCGAAACCAAACTAAACAACACTGCCATAAACATGTGCCATATAGTGAAACCAAACTAAACAACACTGTCATAAACATGTGCCTTATAGTGAAACCATACTAAACAACACTGTCATAAACATGTGCCATATAGTGAAACCACACTAAAAAACACTGTCATAAACATGTGCCATATAGTGAAACCACACAAATCAACACTGTCATAAATATGTGCCATATAGCGAACACACACTAAAAACACTGCCATAAGCATGTGCCATATAGTGAAACCACACTAAACAACACTGTCATAAACATGTGCCATATAGTGAAACCACACTAAACAACACTGTCATAAACATGTGCCATATAGTGAAACCACACTAAACAACACTGTCATAAATATGTGCCATATAGCGAACCCGCACTAAACAACACTGCCATAAGCATGTGCCATATAGTGAAACCACACTAATCAACACTGTAATAAACATGTGCCATATAGTGAAACCACACTAAACAACACTGTCATAAACATGTGCCATATATAGTGAAACCACACTAAAAAACACTGTCATTAACATATGCCATATAGCGAAACCACACTAAACAACACTGCCATAAACATGTGCCATATAGTGAAACCACACTAAACAACACTGTCATAAACATGTGCCATATAACGAAACCACACTAAACAACACTGCCATAAACATGTGCCATATAGTGAAATCACACAAAATAACACTGTCATAAACATGTGCCATATAGTGAAACCACACTAAACAACACTGTCATAAACATGTGCCATATAGTGAAACCACACTAAACAACACTGTCATAAACATGTGCCATATATAGTGAAACCACACTAAACAACTCTGTCATAAACATGTGCCATATAACGAAACCACACTGAACTACACTGTCATAAACATGTGCCATATAGTGAAACCACACTAAACAACACTGTCATAAACATGTGCCATATATAGTGAAACCACACTAAACAACTCTGTCATAAACATGTGCCATATAACGAAACCACACTGAACTACACTGTCATAAACATGTGCCATATAGTGAAACCACACTAAACAACACTGTCATAAACATGTGCCATATAGTGAAACCACACTAAACAACACTGTCATAAATATGTGCCATATAGTGAAACCACACTAAACAACACTGTCATAAACATGTGCCATATAGTGAAACCACACTAAACAACACTGTCATAAACATGTGCCATATAGTGAAACCACACTAAACAACACTGTCATAAACATGTGCCATATATAGTGAAACCACACTAAACAACACTGTCATAAACATGTGCCATATAGCGAAACCACACTAAACAACACTGCCATAAACATGTGCCATATAGTGAAACCACACTAAACAACACTGTCATAAATATGTGCCATATAATGAAACCACACTAAACAACACTGTCATAAACATGTGCCATATAGTGAAATTACACTAAATAACACTGTCATAAGCATGTGCCATATAGTGAAACCACACTAAACAACACTGTCATAAACATGTGCCATATAGTGAAACCACACTAAACAACAGTCATAAACATGTGCCGTATAGTGAAACCACACTAAACAACACTGTCATAAACATGTGCCATATAGCGAAACCACACTAAACAAAACTGTCATAAACATGTGCCCTATAGCGCAACCACACAAAACAACACTGCCATAAACATGTGCCATATAGCGAAACCACACTAAACAACACTGCCATAAACATGTGCCTTATAACATAACCACAATAAACAACACTGTCATAAAGATGTGCCATATAGCGAAACCACACTAAACAACACTGCCATAAACATGTGCCATATAGTGAAACCACACTAAACAACACTGTCATAAACATGTGCCATATAGCGAACCCACACTAAACAACACTGTCATAAACATGTGCCATATAGTGAAACCACACTAAACAACACTGTCATAAAAATGTGCCATATAGCGAATCCACACTAAACAACACTGTCATAAACATGTGCCATATAGTGAAACCACAATAAACAAGACTGTCATAAACATGTGCCATTTGCGAAACCAAACTAAACAACACTGCCATAAACATGTGCCATATAGTGAAACCAAACTAAACAACACTGTCATAAACATGTGCCTTATAGTGAAACCATACTAAACAACACTGTCATAAACATGTGCCATATAGTGAAACCACACTAAACAACACTGTCATAAACATGTGCCATATAGTGAAACCACACTAAACACTGTCATAAACATGCGCCATATAGCGAAACCACAATAAACAACACTGTCATAAACATGTGCCATATGGTGAAACCACAATAAACAACACTGTCATAAACATGTGCCATTTGCGAAACCAAACTAAACAACACTGCCATAAACATGTGCCATATAGTGAAACCACACTAAACAACACTGTCATAAATATGTGCCATATAGCGAACCCACACTAAACAACACTGTCATAAACATGTTCCATATAACGAAACCACACTAAACTACACTGTCATAAACATGTGCCATATAGTGAAATCACACTAAATAACACTGTCATAAACATGTGCCATATAGTGAAACCACACTAAACAACACTGTCATAAATATGTGCCATATAGCGAACCCGCACTAAACAACACTGCCATAAGCATGTGCCATATAGTGAAACCACACTAATCAACACTGTCATAAACATGTGCCATATAGTGAAACCACACTAAACAACACTGTCATAAACATGTGCCATATATAGTGAAACCACACTAAACAACACTGTCATAAACATGTGCCATATAGCGAAACCACACTAAACAACACTGCCATAAACATGTGCCATATAGTGAAACCACACTAAACAACACTGTCATAAATATGTGCCATATAATGAAACCACACTAAACAACACTGTCATAAACATGTGCCATATAGTGAAATTACACTAAATAACACTGTCATAAGCATGTGCCATATAGTGAAACCACACTAAACAACACTGTCATAAACATGTGCCATATAGTGAAACCACACTAAACAACAGTCATAAACATGTGCCGTATAGTGAAACCACACTAAACAACACTGTCATAAACATGTGCCATATAGCGAAACCACACTAAACAAAACTGTCATAAACATGTGCCCTATAGCGCAACCACACAAAACAACACTGCCATAAACATGTGCCATATAGCGAAACCACACTAAACAACACTGCCATAAACATGTGCCTTATAACATAACCACAATAAACAACACTGTCATAAAGATGTGCCATATAGCGAAACCACACTAAACAACACTGCCATAAACATGTGCCATATAGTGAAACCACACTAAACAACACTGTCATAAACATGTGCCATATAGCGAACCCACACTAAACAACACTGTCATAAACATGTGCCATATAGTGAAACCACACTAAACAACACTGTCATAAAAATGTGCCATATAGCGAATCCACACTAAACAACACTGTCATAAACATGTGCCATATAGTGAAACCACAATAAACAAGACTGTCATAAACATGTGCCATTTGCGAAACCAAACTAAACAACACTGCCATAAACATGTGCCATATAGTGAAACCAAACTAAACAACACTGTCATAAACATGTGCCTTATAGTGAAACCATACTAAACAACACTGTCATAAACATGTGCCATATAGTGAAACCACACTAAACAACACTGTCATAAACATGTGCCATATAGTGAAACCACACTAAACACTGTCATAAACATGCGCCATATAGCGAAACCACAATAAACAACACTGTCATAAACATGTGCCATATGGTGAAACCACAATAAACAACACTGTCATAAACATGTGCCATTTGCGAAACCAAACTAAACAACACTGCCATAAACATGTGCCATATAGTGAAACCACACTAAACAACACTGTCATAAACATGTGCCATATAGTGAAACCACACTAAACAACACTGTCATAAACATGTGCCGTATAGTGAAACCACACTAAACAACACTGTCATAAACATGTGCCATATACCGAAACCACACTAAACAAAACTGTCATAAACATGTGCCCTATAGCGCAACCACACTAAACAACACTGCCATAAATATGTGCCATATAGCGAACCCGCACTAAACAACACTGCCATAAACATGTGCCATATAGCAAAACCACAATAAACAACACTGTCATAAAGATGTGCCATATAGCGAAACCACACTAAACAACACTGCCATAAACATGTGCCATATAGTGAAACCACACTAAACAACACTGTCATAAATATGTGCCATATAGTGAAACCACACTAAACAACACTGTCATAAACATGTGCCATATAGCGAATCCACACTAAACAACACTGTCATAAACATGTGCCATATAGTGAAACCACAATAAACAAGACTGTCATAAACATGTGCCATTTGCGAAACCAAACTAAACAACACTTCCATAAACATGTGCCATTTGCGAAACCAAACTAAACAACACTGCCATAAACATGTGCCATATAGTGAAACCAAACTAAACAACACTGTCATAAACATGTGCCTTATAGTGAAACCATACTAAACAACACTGTCATAAACATGTGCCATATAGTGAAACCACACTAAAAAACACTGTCATAAACATGTGCCATATAGTGAAACCACACAAATCAACACTGTCATAAATATGTGCCATATAGCGAACACACACCAAAAACACTGCCATAAGCATGTGCCATATAGTGAAACCACACTAAACAACACTGTCATAAACATGTGCCATATAGTGAAACCACACTAAACAACACTGTCATAAACATGTGCCATATAGTGAAACCACACTAAACAACACTGTCATAAATATGTGCCATATAGCGAACCCGCACTAAACAACACTGCCATAAGCATGTGCCATATAGTGAAACCACACTAATCAACACTGTCATAAACATGTGCCATATAGTGAAACCACACTAAACAACACTGTCATAAACATGTGCCATATATAGTGAAACCACACTAAAAAACACTGTCATTAACATATGCCATATAGCGAAACCACACTAAACAACACTGCCATAAACATGTGCCATATAGTGAAACCACACTAAACAACACTGTCATAAACATGTGCCATATAACGAAACCACACTAAACAACACTGCCATAAACATGTGCCATATAGTGAAATCACACAAAATAACACTGTCATAAACATGTGCCATATAGTGAAACCACACTAAACAACACTGTCATAAACATGTGCCATATAGTGAAACCACACTAAACAACACTGTCATAAACATGTGCCATATATAGTGAAACCACACTAAACAACTCTGTCATAAACATGTGCCATATAACGAAACCACACTGAACTACACTGTCATAAACATGTGCCATATAGTGAAACCACACTAAACAACACTGTCATAAACATGTGCCATATAGTGAAACCACACTAAACAACACTGTCATAAATATGTGCCATATAGTGAAACCACACTAAACAACACTGTCATAAACATGTGCCATATAGTGAAACCACACTAAACAACACTGTCATAAACATGTGCCATATAGTGAAACCACACTAAACAACACTGTCATAAATATGTGCCATATAGCGAACCCACACTAAACAACACTGTCATAAACATGTTCCATATAACGAAACCACACTAAACTACACTGTCATAAACATGTGCCATATAGTGAAACCACACTAAACAACAATGTCATAAACATGTGCCATATAGTGAAACCACACTAAACAACACTGTCATAAATATGTGCCATATAGCGAACCCACACTAAATAACACTGTCATAAACATGTGCCATATAGTGAAACCACACTAAACAACACTGTCATAAACATGTGCCATATATAGTGAAACCACACTAAACAACACTGTCATAAACATGTGCCATATAGCAAAACCACACTAAACAACACTGTCATAAACATGTGCCATATAGTGAAACCACACTAAACAACACAGCCATAAGCATGTGCCATATAGTGAAACCACACTAATCTGTGGAGTTGTTCGATGAAAACAGAGCAGTTTGTATGGTGACACATTGGGTACGAATACTTCCGTTGCCGTCGTGACGTCACGCGCACACGTCATCATACATAGACGTTTCCAACCGGAAGTTTAGCGGGAAATTTAAAATGTCACTTTATAAGTTTCTGGAGCATCACATTTGTTGCAATGTTAAGATTTCATCATTGATATATAAACTATCAGACTGCGTAGTAGTGGCTTTCAGTAGGCCTTTAAGGACAAACTTGCAATAACAAACATATGTTTCATGTACTCTAAGATTTTTTTGTTCATATAAAGCCAATAATGACATTTTTTGTGGTCCCCTTTATTTAGAAAAGTACCGAAAAGTACCAACAAATTGGTTTCCCCCATCATTGTATTCCTTCTTCTATTCTAATTGCACATGAACGACGCAGTATTTGAACATGAAAATCATTGTCATGGCTATGTCCTTTAACTGACAGTCGGGGGGACATCAAGCAGGCGTTATGATTCCATAGCGAGGCGCGAGGGGCACTTCTAGAAGGTCCGCTTAGAATATTCCTTGATGGGAATCTTGCGGCCTAATGGACTTTGAAGCAGAACATGAACACTCAGCACATTGCTTTTGTGAAGACGCACACACAGAAGTGCGGAAAAGTGGCAGTCAAAAGTGGAGCCGCTCAGAACAATGAGGGGGAATTTGTCCATCCAGCAACTTTCCACTTGAGCGTTCTGCACCATGACGTAACTCATTGGGATATTCTTTCTGGATCATGATGTTATCCTCACCAGACTTGACAGTCAGAGAACGTTTATGCTGTCACGCCTAACCGAACCTGCTAAAAAGTCTTATTTCCAGTCCGAGCTTGGTTATTTTCCTTTTCGCTCTTCACTGTCGTTTATTTTGTTTTGACATGTCTTGATTAGAAGTGCACGCCATGAATGCCATTAGAGCAGGGGTCACCAACGCGGTGCCCGCTGGCCTGTTCTAAAAAATAGCTCAAATAGCAGCACTTACCAGTGAGCTGCCTCTATTTTTTAAATTTTAATTAATTACTAGCAAGCTGGTCTCGCTTTGCTTGACATTTTTAATTCTAAGAGAGACAAAACTCAAATAGAATTTGAAAATCCAAGAAAATATTTTAAAGACTTGGTCTTCACTTGTTTACATAAATTCATTATTTTTTTTACTTTGCTTCTTATAACTGTCAGAAAGACAATTTTAGAGAAAAAATACAACCTTAAAAATGATTTTAGGATTTTTAAACACATATACCTTTTTACCTTTCAAATTCCTTCCTCTTCTTTCCTGACAATTTAAATCAATGTTCAAGTAAATCAATTGTTTTTATTGTAAAGAATAATAAATACATTTTAATTTAATTCTTCATTTTAGCTTCTGTTTTTTCGACGAAGAATCATTGTGAAATATTTCTTCAAACTTATTATGATTAAAATTCAAAAAAAAAATACCGGAAGTAGCGTGACGTCACAGGAGGAAGGATTCCTCACAATTCCCCATTGTTTACACCAGCAGTGAGAGAGATTCGGACCGAGAAAGCGACGATTACCCCATTAATTTGAGCGAGGATGAAAGATTCGTGGATGAGGAATGTTAGCGCGAAGAACTAGAGAGGCAGTGCAGGGTGTATCTTTTTTCGCTCTGACCGTAACTTAGGTACAAGCTGGCTCATGGAATGGACATTCACAGTGACTTTTATCTCCACGACAATCGGCGAAGCACTTTAGCTACGGAGCTAACGTGATAGCATCGTGCTTAAATGCAGATAAAAAAAAAGATTAATTTAATTCTGGCAAATCTGGAAAATCTGTAGAATCAAATTTAAATCTTATTTCAAAGTCTTTTGAATTTCTTTAAAAAAATTTGTTCTGGAAAATCTAGAAGAAATAATGATTTGTCTTTGTTAGAAATATAGCTTGGTCCAATGTGTTATATATTCTAACAAAGTGTAGATTGGATTTTAACCTATTTAAAACATGTCATCAAAATTGTAAAATGAATCAGGAAAAATTACTAATGATGTTCCATACATTATTTTTTTAATTTTTTCAAAAAGATTCGAATTAGCTAGTTTTTTGTCTTCTTTTTTTCGGTTGAATTTTGAATTTTAAAGAGTCGAAATTGAAGATAAACTATGTTTCAAAATTTAATTGTCATTTTTTTTCGTGTTTTCTCCTCTTTTAAACCGTTCAATTAAGTGTAAATATCATTAATTATTAATAATAACATAGAGGTAAAGGTAAATTGAGCAAATTGGCTATTTCTGGCAATTTATTGAAGTGTGTATCAAACTGGTAGCCCTTCGCATTAATCAGTACCCAAGAAGTAGAGCTCTTGGTTTCAAAAAGGTTGGTGACCCCTGCATTAGAGGAAGAATGGAAGCGTCTAAAACACTTTTAAATGTGTTTTGACAAACATTAAAGGCCTACTGAAAGCCACTACTACCGACCACGCAGTCTGATAGTTTATATATCAATGATGAAATCTTAACATTGCAACACATGCCAATACGGTCGAGTTAATTTATAAAGTGCAATTTTAAATTTCCCACGAAATATCCCGCTGAAAACGTCCCGGTATGATGACGTTTGCGCGTGACGTCACGGATTGTAGCGGACATATTGGGACAGCATTGTGGCCGGCTATTAAGTCGTCTGTTTTCATCGCAAAATTCCACAGTATTCTGGACATCCGTGTTGGTGAATCTTTTGCAATTTGTTCAATGAACAATGAAGACTGCAAAGAAGAAAGCTGTAGGTGGGAAGCGGTGTGTTAGCGGCCGGCTGCAGCAAAACAAACACGTAGCCGGTGTTTCATTGTTTACATTCCCGAAAGATGACAGTCAAGCTTTACCATTGGCCTGTGGGGAACTGGGACAACAGAGACTCTTACCAGGAGGACTTTGAGTTGGATACGCGCTACCGTGAGTACGCAGCTGCGGCTTCCAAACATTTGATCGCTTGCCCCTACGTGCGTGCCGCTATGTGCATGTCACGTACGTAACTTTGGGGAAATATATGTGCTATGTGAACTTTGCGGAGGTGAACGGTTCTTTGGGCTGTGGGATTGAGTGTGTTGTGCGGGTGTTTGATTTGTATTGGCGGGTTATATGGACGGGATGGGGGAGGTGTTTGTTATGCGGGATTAATTTGTGGCATATTAAAAATAAGCCTGGTTGTGTTGTGGCTAATAGAGTATATATATGTCTTGTTTATTTACGGTTTTAGTCATTCCCAGCTGAATATCAGGTCCCACCCGCCTCTCACGGCATCTTCCCTATCTGAATCGCAAATTTTAAATTTGCCGCTAAACTTCCGGTTCGAAACGCCTCTGAGGATGACGTATGCGCGTGACGTAGCCCGGCGAACACGGGTATGCCTTCCACATTGAAGCCAATACGAAAAAGCTCTGTTTTCATTTCATAATTCCACAGTATTCTGGACATCTGTGTTCGTGAATCTGTTGCAATCATGTTCATTGCATTATGGAGAAGGAAGCTGAGCAAGCAAAGAAGAAAGTTGTCGGTGCGAAATGGACGTATTTTTCGAACGTAGTCAGCAACAACAGTACACAGCCGGCGCTTCTTTGTTTACATTCCCGAAAGATGCAGTCAAGATGGAAGAACTCGGATAA
The DNA here is from genome assembly GCF_033978785.1 of Entelurus aequoreus. Classification (NCBI taxonomy): domain Eukaryota; kingdom Metazoa; phylum Chordata; class Actinopteri; order Syngnathiformes; family Syngnathidae; genus Entelurus; species Entelurus aequoreus. Next base: position 9,645,380 of record NC_084758.1, read on the forward strand.
CAGAGACTCTAACCAGGAGGACTTTTGACTTCGATACACAGACGCCTGTAGAGAACTGGGACAACACAGACTCTTACCAGGATTACTTTGATTTGGATGACAAAGACGCAGACGTGCTACTGTGAGTATGCAGCTTTGGCTTCTAAACATTTGATCGCTTGACCGTATGTGCGCAACTTTTTTTTGCGTATGTACGTAACTTTTTAAAAATATATAAGCTTTATGAACCTTGGGTTAGGTGAACGGTCTTTTGGGCTGAGTGATTGTGTGTGTTGATCAGGTGTTTGAATTGTATTGGCTTGTTCTATGGAGCTAGGAGCTAGCAGAGGAGCTAGGAGCTAGCGTAACAAACACGCAGGTGTTTTTATGCAGGATTAATTTGTGGCATATTAAATATAAGCCTGGTTGTGTTGTGGCTAATAGAGTATATATATGTCTTGTGTTTATTTACGGTTTTAGTCATTCCCAGCTGAATATCAGGTCACCCCCGCCTCTCACGGCATCTTCCCTATCTGAATCGCTTCCACTGCCCTCTAGTCCTTCACTCTCACTTTCCTCATCCACAAATCTTTCATCCTCGCTCAAATTAAAGGGGAAATCGTCGCGTTCTCGGTCCGAATCTCTCTCGCTGCCGGTGGCCATGATTGTAAACAATGTGCAGATGTGAGGAGCTCCACAACTTGTGACGTCACGCTACTTTCGGTACAGGCAGGGATTTTTTATCAGCGACCAAAAGTTGCGAACTTTATCGCCGATGTTCTCAACTAAATCTTTTCAGCGAAAATATGGAGATATCGCGAAATGATCAAGTATGACACATAGAATGGACCTGCTATCCCCGTTTAAATAAGAAAATCGCATTTCAGTAGGCCTTTAACGTGGGTTATGAAAGAACAAATAGGACAGTGGTTCTTAACCTTGTTGGAGGTACTGAACCTCGCCAGTTTCATATGCGCTTTCACCGAACCCTTCTTTAGTGAAAAATAAAATGTTATTTTCTTAATTTAATCTTAATTTATACATCTTAATAATGAAATGATGTTATTATATTAAATAAATACTAATAAAGATATATTTTACAAACAGAACGTTACAGGAATGTACACACGATCCCATGTTTACATCTCATTGTGCAAAATGTGAATGCTTTAGTGGGAACTAAATTCCAACAAATTTCACCACACCTAGTGTGTACTAGGTGTGGTGAAATTTGTCCTCTGCATTCGACCCATCACCCTTGTTCACCCCCTG